>NC_134037.1:127922480-128179980 GCF_965140245.1 Athene noctua | reverse complement strand
CCTCCAAATTATAGGATTATGATGTTATTGGAAGTTATGTGTGAATATAGAGTTGCGGGGCTTAACATATCACAACCCTGCTGGGATTTGCTGCTGCCGGAAGGCTGTAAATTTTTTCTGTGTGTGAACTACTGATACTAATGATAAAGTGAAAAAAGTGTTTTAACAACATTCATAATAGAAAACAAGGATAGTTGCATGTTTGTGGGACATCGGAAGTTCATGAATGTTAATTATAAAACCAAAACACTTTATCTGCAACTTATTCCCTTAAAAGGAGACAAAACCACCCCTGTCTCTGTTGAATAATATGTGAAAGTAATTGAATTCATTTATTGCATGGTTTTGACATGCTCTGAGTATTTTGCATGAGCTTGTGAAAACCTACACTTTGAATAAATTTTTGCAGAAATTTAAGGGAAGGTTTTGGGGATTTATCCCAGTGCGTAGGTTAAGTGGATAAGGCAAATGCTCTTTCAGTACAATGCCTGAAGCCATGATAATCACTCTCTTCATAGGACGGGTTTTTTTCCTCTTAGGGATTTTAATTTAAAAAAAACAATTTTTAAGGGGCTTGGAGTTTTCCTGCATTTTAAATAAGTGCTTATAATTATTATTGTCTTTTTTGTTTTTAAAAACCTGCTTTTTTAGTTTTGCAATCTGATCATTGAAGGCCATTTTACAGTATTGCATTCCAAAAGCCTTTTTATTCCCCCCTTGAGAGATGTCATTATAAGATGAAAGATAGCATGTTTGTTGCAAAAGTGATAGGTAGCAAATTCAAGATGCTTGAGTCTTGCAGATTCTTTTGTAAGTGTGTGCAAGTCTATGGACATAAAAGTTGTCAGTACCCAGTACATGTACTGCTTGTACAGTCGGGTACAATGTTGTGTCCTGATGGTGTGCGCATTTGAAGTGATTGCTGGAGGGATACCCTGTTAGCCTTTTCCTGCATATTTGTTGCTGTTCCATCAAGTTACAGGTATTACCACCTTCCCTGGTATGCCATGTAGTGCCTATTTCTGAGGTTTTTTTGGTTTTGGCTTTTCTTTCCTCCTGACTTGTTTCTGGGAAAGTCATTTGTTTCTTGGCTTGCAGCTCGTGTGTTTGTGTGTGTGTTTAAGAGCTTTGTGTGGGGTTTGGTTGGCTAACCTTCCTTCAATATCTCATTAAGGTTTTGCAGTGCTTTCCTGAAATATTCTCTCATCATTTAAGTAAAATGGAGAATATGCAACTCTTAAAAAGAAATAAAATAATTGAAAGACAAATTGTTAGGTCTTCTGGCTTAAAGAAGAAACTTTTATCCGTAGTAGAAGTTTGTTCTTTTTCTGAAGACCTTAATTTTACTTACTGTAGATCTGCGCTGTATTCTTTTCAGTTGGATTTCATCAGTAGCCATAATAACTTTTTTATAAAAATTTGCATTCTGCATCACAAACAGGGAGTCACTCATTTCTAGGATGTTCCCACAGATGTGGTGTGTTGTTTTATTTTTCCTGTTAATAGTTTAACATAAATGTTACTGAGTAAGAGGTGACTAAGAACAGTAAATTGAGCAGTGACATCACACTACAATGAAAATTAATTCAGGACCATAAATGTGAATACTGAAATGATGTAACTTACAAGGTTGCATTTAACATTTGTTGCAGAGTTGCATGTCAAAGGACTCCTCGTTTCAATTAGTTTTACAATTTGTACCTTAATGGGATTTCGCAGGCTTCTGAGAGTCAAAGTGTATTTCTTCAAGTCTTCGTCTCCCTGACTGAAAGTCGATATTTTATGGAATAGTTGAGCTTTTTCCTATTTCCAAGTTCTGTAAACATCTGACAATACTTATTCTTGGTATACTGGTCTCAGGACAGTACATATTTTGATGTTTTACACAAAACTGGATGAAATTAACTTTGAGAATCCAGACTTTTAAAAAAGTGCATTGAAAGGAGAGTTGATTAATTTCTAATCAAATCATTAAATGGAGCAAATCTTCTTCCCGCTCCCTTCCCCCCCACCTCCTGCAGCTTAACCAGATGATTTTCTTAATTTTACTTTTTGGTTGGCTTAGTTTCCTGACAATGAAAGAGTATTTAACTTGTGCACAAATGACAAATCATCAAGACACTGGTTGAGAAGAGGTCGTGCAAAACAGGCATGAGGATTATTAATCTCATCTGTTTGCGCATGTAGTACTGCAGTTACTGAGTAGAAGAGGCAACAGACACAGGCATTTTTTTTTAAATTTAGTAATCTTTCGGTATTTCAGGAGTACTTCTAAAAGTATCTTGATTCAGGCAAGTAAACTGGGTAAAATAATCAGCACGTAAGTTTATAAATGCTGGTTTTACTAGGTAGCTACGTGGGACCATCGTGTCTGAGTATTTGCAACATTTGTTCTGCAGTAGTATGAAACCTGTATGAAATTTGTTGTCCAAACCAACTGGCACTAGTGTTACACTTGTTTATAACACAGGTGTCTATAAAACACAATACTTCTGTAAAAAAAAAGTATACTGTTTTTGAAAAATATTTATAATTGTGGATGGTGCATATGCACGCTCCATTTAAACCCATGAAGCATAAAATAGCTGCAATTATAACTAGAGGAATATCACTAACTGAAAATGCTTCTGAGCAACAAAATGTGTTGTAACAGTCTTACATGTTGATTTATTTTGATAATTCTAATTCCTAGAGACTTTTTAAAAGAAAACTTACTTAATATCTGAAAGTTCTGGAGCTGCTTCCTACTGAGATGTGACGCATTGATATTAAACAGGTAGAATTTCACCCATACGTGTGTATTTTTTTGGGTGCAGGTTTCCGTTGTTTGCATTGTTTTCAGAATGACCCATGCTGATAAAATTTGAAATCCATTCGCAACGTATGTGATGTGATGTCAAAATTCAGCATCTGACTTAAGATGAAAATCTTAAAATCTGGAACTACAGAATCAAGGCTGAAGCACCCAGATATGTGATGCTTTATAAATATCTGGAAGATGAAAAGGGAGCATAGACTAAAAGTTTTGGTAGCATTATCCATATTAATAGTATGTAACTTTTTTTAATGCTATTCCACTTGTATGTATCATAAAAGCTGCTTTTCCTCACTTAAATTTTTACACAACCTCTTGTGACAAGCAAGATACTAAATGCACTCTAATGCATGCCAGTGTTGTGTGTACTCTCTTGTTAAAGAGTTGGTCCCCGTTAACATGCAGCATTCTTTTAATACAAACAGTTGAGTTGAAGTAATTGAAACAATCCATTTTAACACAGCTGACATTTTACAGGTGTTTTACTCTAAAACGTAAATCAAATTTGTTTACTCTGACTGAGACCTTGTATGCCAGACTTGATCCAATATGCGTGTGTTTTGTAGTACAACTGTAAAAACTCCTGAAAAAGGGTGGGGAGAGAGGACAGTGTTTCAGAAATGCAGCCATGTTCTGTCATGTTCTTTTCATGTATCTTGAAATTATAAATGTTTCAGATGTTTACAGAAAACAGTCTCTAGCAAGTTGGTCAGTGGCTAATTATGGCTATACTTGCCTCCAACCATCACTGATTATCATTTTATACTATAAGGTGTGGATCCTGAGTTGTTTGAATTGACAACCTCAAAACTGGAAACTTCCAATGCAAGCAACAGAGTGACTGATGCATTTGCAAGACTCATGTCCACAGTGGAGAAGGCAAGCGCATCCACGAGGTAAATACTTTTTGGTGTATTTTTTTCTTCCTTTCCTAAGGGTGGCACGAAGGTGTGAGGAGTGAATGTATGTGCTATTTTAGGTCAGAAGTTATTGAATGATCAAAAGGCATAAATTTAATAATTAAATATAAATATGAAATTCATACTACTGTAGTTCATATTTCAAGTTACCATAGAACTCTAAAGTAAGATGGGAAAAGTTAATGAAGTGAAAGGAAAAGATCACCAGGACGTAAGTTGAGAAGCTAGAGCCAAAAACTGGACTCTCAGGAAGCGGCTTTCTGAAGAACAGAGCTGGTTCCTAAGAATGGAAGGGTAAACTGAACTATGCAGTTCAGCGACCTAGGACTTTGACAGAAGGCTCTCAGTCCTCTGTGTAATTCATAGGTACAGAATGTTCCACAAGTAAAATGTTAAAACTGACTAATAATTATGACAATATTTGTCCCTCTCCATATATTTCTAGCACCTGTCAAAATTTCAGTGATCGAACATCAGATTAATTTTGCTGTCGCAAGTTAAGGAATGAGCATGTAGTTGGTATAGGATGTCCTTTCTGCTTCATGGATCTCATGTGAAGTTCTTCTGTACCTTTCTTCATAGGTAGAATCTAGATAAAGGCTTTAGGTTTCAAATGTCTTCCCTGAAGTCTGGCCTGTTGAAAGGATACAGAATAGTCTCTCCATTTATAAGCTTCTATTCTTTGGGTTTATTTTTTGAATGTGTATCTTAGCAGTAGGATCCTGGACTATCTTAGCCCGTAATTAATATCTGCGGCCATTAAAAGAAATGCTGAGTGATTCTCACCAAATAAAATATTTCTGTTGTTGAAGAAGTACCATGCCTCAGCATTCAACAAAATACTAGTTGCGTTGCAACTAATAGGTAGTAACATAACCTCACTCATAAGTGAGCTTTAGGGTTTATTCAGCACTCTAAAACTAGATGTGTTTCCACACAGCATAGCACTTAGAGAGGAGGCATGGTTGAAGAGTTGTGTCAAATGTAATGATTTATAATGGTAGGAGATAGCTGGCTTTCTTAAAATGACTAAAACTATAATTTTCGAGAGCTCTTTTAAAACATGTTCTTTCATTGAGAAAACTATCTCGCTAGCTTTCCTGCAGTGAAAATGTTCGAAGCGAACACTGAATAAAGATCAACAAACCATGAAATTTCAAGGGAGAGCCGGTAGAGGGAACTCCACACTTCAGTGCTGATTTTTGTGTCTTGACTTTTGGATTGCCTATTTTTCCATCCATGGAGTGCATATACACTTTCTGAAGATACCCTAGTGGGAAAGTTTGACTTTCACTAATTAGAAAACATAGTTACAGTTGAAATATTTTTGTAACATGTTCTGAGTCTTATTTAAGTAACCACAAATTCATAGCAGGACATACAAACTCCAAATGTATCTTTATTAATTATTTTACCTCTACTCATAGACTTGTACCTGCTTGCTTGCTTTAAGAAGTCTGAGCTTAGTTTTTCTTTATAAAGGAACAGGGAAGTCAGCTTTCCTTAAAGGAATGCAGATCTTCATTTTTTGGTTTGTTGTTTTTTGATATGCCGGATTTGTTTTTTTTCCAGTGCTTCCATGGTGCATTTGGAAGTTCTTACTTGCACTGTTAAAGCTCTTTATCTAGGTGTCAGAATTCTTACCCCATTCTGGAGAGCATTGCTTATGATAGGAAGAGGTTCTAGATTGTGCTATAGCAGTATATCAGGCTATAGGGAGAGGCTGGGGACCTCAAACTTGGCAGTTAAGTTCAGACACACATGAGGTGTAGCTGTTTGATTTAAAGCAGCTGGTTTTAGTGTTCAATACATTTTTGTATGTTTGTGTCAGCTCTCAATTTTAATAATGTCAAGTGGTTTTTTGATTTTGATTTCACGCTCTCCAGAAGAAAAGCAGTCTGTGTTTGTTTTTAAGCTAGAAACCCTCAGAGAAATAAGAAGGTCTTATCTCAGCAGTATGCCAAACATTGCATTATGTTAGCTTTTTATAATTTTTTTTTTTTTTTTTTTTTTTTTTATTCTTTCTTAATGAACTGGAGACTTTAAAATTGGAATGGTTGGGTACAGCCAGCTCAACAAGGATGACATTCATGCAGCAATCTGGAAATAAGGACTATTAGCCATTCATGATAACTGATCAGTGGAAGATGTGACCAGTGGCTTAACATCACTTTGATGGCTACCTCAGTTGTGCTGAGGCTATCCCATATCTGTAACTTGTCTGAACTCAGGATCTTGGGGGTAAAGTTTAGAGTGAAAATACCATTGTTCAGCTGTAGGAAGCCATGTGAAGAGTTGTCATTGTCTGAAACAGCCCAGTCTTCTGCTTGCAAATCCATCTCTCAAAGCTGGTAAGTCAGTTTCTCAGAAGGGAAGTGTTGGGAGAGGAGGGGAAGCTTCCCCCTCTGATTGAGCATGAAATCTTGATGGCAGCAGTAAGTGTTGAAGGTCAGGGATCCAGTACAGCATTCCACAAAAACTCTGCAGCCTTGCCCGGTTCCATAGAATTGACAGAGATCAAAAGTTTATCCACTGTCTTTTTGAAGGAAAGCAGAGCACTGATACCTTTGCAAGAAATGTCTGAAAGCCTCATTTAAACTGGAAATACTCCTTGGGGGCAGTGTTGGATGGAGCAGGCTGACTCTTAATTACAGAGCAATTTTTAAAGTGTGTTTCTCTAATCAGCTCATTGCTATTAGAGCCTGGCATTGCTGGTGCTATCCGCAAAACCCTTTTCAAACCTGAGAGATGACTGAAGTCTTGAAAGACTGCAGGAGGGGGTTGGAATGCAAAACACAATGTGAGTGACACATTGGCAAAGCATTCCCTATTTCTTGCTAACTTTTCTTCCAACAACTTTCCTGCTCATCAGTTTGTCTTATATCTTGCAGCTTAATGTTAACATGCCTTTGAAAGGGAAACTTTATGCCAACAGGTAGAGGGACTGGCACAATTGCTTGGATGAGGGCATCCCTTCTTGTCCTTTCTCTCGGGAGGAAATGTAACCTAGTGTAAGAGAAGAGATGGATGGGGCAAAGTGTTCTGTGGAGGGTGGGTTTAAAGCCTGAATGACTTGGAGACCTTGTTTTGAGCCAGTGCTGGGTCCTTTCATGGTTTAGTAATCAAAATTTCTTTCCAAAGCAGGCAGAAGTAGTACAGCTGCCATGGACAATCCATTTACTTGAATGTCCATTCTTTATGCCATGGTACCCAGAAATTAAGAGTGCATGAGCAGGAGAAGCTCCGCAACACCCCACCCCACCCCCCAGACCAGGCTTTAGCAAAAGAAGCTCTTGACATTGGGAGCATCTTCAGCAAAAGTGGTGACTGAAATTAATGTACCCGACATAGTTATATCTCTTGCCTCTATAAAAAGACACAGCAGTATTAGTTTGGCAAGTTTTAAGGGTAAAAACCAATCTGCTACTTTGTCTTTTAAATTTAGAGAGTTAGTGAGTAATTCTTTATGGTTCCCGTGGTGATTATTTGCTACCAAAGGTGTTCACTGTTACCCAGAAAAGGGTAGTTGCAGTGTCCAGTTTTATTGTCTTCCAGAGGAACCTGGTGCTCTCCATCAAGGAATGGGAGACTTTGGGCTATCTCGTCCCTCTCTGCACTGAGATGATAAAAACAGGTTCTGAGCCTCATTACCCAGGGATTGTATCCATAGCTGTAACTTGTTCATAGTTAGGTAATGTTTTCTGTGTTAGTGTGTTAGTTTGTCCTTCTTTATAGATACTTTTTATAGACACATTAAGTAGATGAATTATGGCAAAGGGCCTCCAGCAAGGAGAAGAGCATTCAGTAATCAGGTGAGATTCACATCTGACTGCTCACTGGTGCGCATGTTTTGTAGTGGTATTGCAGAGACCAGCTAGTACAGTGAGAGAAATAGCATCATCCTGTGATAAAGTTCCTGCATATGACCACCAAATAAAAGCCATGCTGCCTCTGGGACACAGCAGTGCCATTTCTTGGCATGCCACAATTGAGCAGAGGAGCAAGAGGCATATAAATAGCAAGGAGCTCCATCTCCGTGCCTGGTTAACAATTACAGGAACTCCTTTTAGTGCAGATCTCTGAGTCAGCCCTCTTCCTTTGGCTTCCTCTGTCAAACACTCCTTTGTTAGCTGCAAGTCCTCGATCACCAGGAGTTTGTACCTTTAAGAGGCTTGTGGTAAGTGATTACTGATAGTGGCACCAGATACTGATAACACAGTGGTGGCTGAGAACCACATTTCAACAGCTCAAGAGATAGTCCTTCGAGTGCAAACAGAGCTGACTGAAGTTGTTAAAGAAGGAGCCACATATTGGCTCTCTGCTTCTTCCTTCAGTAAATCCAGCACACAGCTTTGTTTATCCTCCAGAATTTGGTAATCTGCCTAGTCAGTGGCTCATGAAATTCCACTGCAGCAGAGAAAAGAAAATATTGCTATTCTAGTGAAGGAAAGTCAGATTTAGTATCTAGGCTGCCTCATCTAGAGGTCTTTCATCAAGTGGAGATTTCAAGTAGCAAACAGAAGTGATAGTTCAGTGTCAGCACAATGATCAGTGATGTCAAGGATGAGTTTGACTCCAGCTCTTTTTATCTTCTCCTCCTAGCTAAAAAATTCTGAGACTGCTGCTGAAGCAAACACCTAGCCCCTTGCTTTTCCCTGATCTCTGATCAGCTCAGGAAACAATCTTGATGGGTTCTGACAGAAGAAAATAAAGTACATGCTGCTTCATGATCGGAGTGGTCATTGCCCTCTTATGGGCTCAGTTTAAAGATATTAGAAAGGAAATTTCTGAAGTGTTCTAGGGAAAGGCAGTTTATTTGGTTCAAGCCAAGTCTGAGCTTTTTGCCCCAGAGATGGGAGAGCTTATTTACCTAGAATTTCTAATGTCGTTACAGGGTGTAGCAGATGCCTTTTTGGAGCTGGAATAACGTTTGATGGAAAACTGAACATCTCTAGTAATAGGCAGCGTTCTTCAAAAATAAGCCAGGTGTCTGTAAAGTGTGGATGTTTGGGCAGGGGAGGGGTGTCTTCTGTAGGGTCTGAGCCAGGCTTCATTTCACTTAGGAAATGTGAACTTTTTACATAATAGTGAGAACCAAGCGATGTGGGATTCAGACCTCTTTATTCATTTGTGCTCAGTAATTCTTGTGAATAATGCAAAAGGCAAAGTAGACACCAAGTGATTCCAAAAGTGCTGTGTGTATTGTTACGGCTACACATACTACTGCACTTCAAAGCAAGTAGCTACAAGTTGTGAGCCACCTTTTGCTGCTGCTGAGCCCTGGAGGGAAAAAAGGGTTTGTGGATCACGATGTAGAGCAGTATGATGTATAATCTGAGAACAGCTGTGTTGGAAACGCACCATAAGTACCTTTCTATTTTAAAAGTATTAAGTAGTAAGTTAGGAACTTCTTAATGTCCTTTCAAGATTTTTCCACTTTATTTTGAAAGATTGTATTGGATTTAGGTAGTTAAGAACTAATGTTTCTACTGTCTTATCCCTAGAATATGAGCATGGTTGTTTCTTCAAGTGAGTCTGGAACCTGACAGAAAAAAAGAAAAATACATAAAAATTAGCATCTGAATAGGAAATCTTCTTCTTTCCTTATTGCAACAATATACAGGAACATTTTGCTGACTTTCTATGTTAACATTTTGTTAGTAGGCAGGTAGGTATTATAACGTTAGACTACCTTCAAGTAGCTTACAGAAGTGCCTGTCAGTGGGAGACAAACTGACAGAACATTGCTTCAATCAGTGGTTCTTTCAGTGATCCCAGGGATATCAGATAGTGGATTAATGCACTTTGTTCTTTTCTTCTCAACAGGAAGCCTAAAAAGGAAGAACATCTTAGTGAAGAGGCTGCCAAGGTGATTTCTAGCCTTCCTGACTTAACTTTCATGCATGCCAAGGTGTTGATGTTCCCAGCCACATTAACACCTTCAACAAGCTGCCAAGAAAAGGTAGACTAAAGTGATGTGAATTGGACGTTTTCTACTGATTTTTTTTTTTTTCTTCCCTCTGTGGGTCGTGAAAAGCAATCTTGCTTTAATTTAAAAAAAAAAATCAAGTTCAGATGATTTGTTGGTAAGCAGCACTAGAAAGGTATACATAGTAATGTATATTTATTTACATACTGGAGTCCTAAATTTATATTAGAGAAAAATGTAAATAATTGGGGGTAAATCTTTTTGAAGATCTATTCTTTTTGTTGTGCTGGGGTGTATACATTTATGTCTTTGTGAAATACACTGGTGGTGTCCTTCTTACAAAACGTTAAAAAGTTTAAAAAAAAAAGTCCTAGAAACACATAATGAAAACTTCAGTCTTCACAATCTGTGAAGTCCCCCTTAAAGTTTTTCAGATTGCATTGAGCATCTTTCCTGCATATAGTAAGATACTTACTGCTGGGAAAAAAAAAAAAAAAAAAAGGTTACATTGTCCCTTTGTGGGTTTTCAGTTGTTGTTTCTTTAAACCCCAATAATTTCTTTTGTGTTTTAACAAGCTTAAGATGTGTTTTTTCCTTTTCTTCTCCCCCATCCCCTCCCCCTGTTTGATTGGTTGGCTGATCAATTTTTATGTTCTTAAACTTCAGTAGTATGGCTCTGTCACTATATAGCCTTTTGAAAGGTATGCTGTCAGTAACTTCCTGTTCCAGTTATGGATCACTGTCTAAATACTTGATTTTTTTGGGGTCATTAGAAGGTTATCTGCTTTTAATCAGTTTGATTTGGAAAAGAAGGACCAAAACTATATGAATGTCTTACAATGAAATTTACCTGTTTAAAAATTTTTATGTTCTGTTGTACCACTATTCCTGTTTGATTTTGCACAGTGTAAAATGACATAATCATAGATTGCTATGGTTTTAGGCTGTACATACAGTAAAAAACTATGGGTTGTAAATGTCTGGGGAAATTCCTATGGAAAAAAGAGAGCTATGTAGAAGAACCTCTAAAAAGGTCAATGTGCATGCCCAAGGTCTTTTGAGATTTAAGTGTGTAAATTTCCTTTTAGCTTACACAAAATAAAATAATTTAAAAGATACATATGTATGTAGTCTGCTGGTTTTTTATACAGAATGTATAGATGATTCACATTTATGTTGATGGTAAAATCAATGCAGTGCATTAACATTAGAACCTTCTAATTTGTGTTGCGCAGTCCCACAAAACACACCTGTCAGGGGCCTGCAGAAGGAGAAGCAGATTTTTCTTTAATTGTCCTGTCTCTGTGAACATGTTGTGGTGTAGTCTTTTATTTCTATCTCAAAGTTGCCTTCCAGTGTGTAGGATAACGTGGCTCAAGACATGTTGGTATTTTGGGTTAGAGACTTCTTCAAAGTAATTGGCAGTACTCAGCTGTAAGGAACATTAAGTTATGGTGAGGTGAGAAGGACAACTGTTTTTACCTATTCCTTAGCTAGAAATAAAAATGTAGCATTCACTTCAGTTTCTTAACATGTTAGCTTACGCTGTAGCTCTTTCAGCAACACCTCTTTAGAGGGTACCAGTGGACTGTCTGCAGGTAAAGCATGATCTGGGTGCTAATATTTCTTGAGAGTGATTTACATGGGCATAGACTCTCCCATGTCTAACCTTTACTATGTGCACAGCTCTTTTTTATCACTGGTTCTGAGAAATCTTCAATGCATTTTCTTACCCTTTCGCTGAATTCTTTATTGTCTGACAGCACTTGGGTCAGAAAAGTTAAAGTTGGATGTTATTATCTGGTAAGCTGAAATGTTGTCCTTTCAAAAGGAAGATTTTTCCTTCTTGAAATGTCCTGAAGAGATGGAGCATTGGAGTTCCACCTTTGTGAACACAGGAGTTTCAGTGAGTGGTGGCTACTCAGAATTGAGAGAGCAGCTCCTATGGCTGTGATAAAGTTAATTTGTAAAGTCTAAATTGGCTCCTTTGCACTCTAATTAGTACTGCAGCGTACAGTTCTGTGGTATCGAACTGCACCCCATCATAGCTGAAAAGGTTTATGCGAAAGCCATCTGCTTTACCTTGTAGCCCCCAAAACACTTCCATGTTCTGTTTCTGCAGATTGTCATCGCAGACTTCACTGTTACATGTCAAAATTAGCTTTGCTAATCTCACAGGTTTAGCACAGTATTCTTTAGTTCATCTTATGTTATCATTCGGTTCTGGTGTTGGGCTGCTGTAGGTTAAAATCTGTCCTTTTGTTTCCATAACTGTGGTATGTCCCTTGGAGCCAGAGTAGTGGTATAGCTGCAACAGAGAGCTATAGCTATTGTTTCAAGGAGAGTATGTTTAGGAGCTGACTCATGATCCTTGTCTGGCAGCAAGCGGACTGAAGTATTAAGGAGAGGTGGGGGTGGAAGTGCCAGCTGCAAGTTGATCTTTAGTCTCCTCACAATTGCCTCTAGAGGCAGCTGCCCATTTGTCTTCCAGTCCCGAAGTGCAGTACTTGGTGGCCCGCTGTCAATGAGGGAGGGGGAAGAAATGGCAGGGGGAAAAAGAGATTTCTATTGTGACTGATGTACCAATCTGAAACTTTGTGAAACCTGGTGCTGCCTAGTGTGTTTATGGGGTTTTTATGTTCTTGCCACCCCACCCCCACCCCCACCCCCCCCAAAAAAAAAATTATTGCATCCCACAGACCTTCGCACTGCTGAAAGACATAAATCTTCTATCTAAATTCAACCTTTTGAGGTGCATGTTGCTTACCTTAAAACGTAGCATTGCTTTTTGTCTGCTGGCTTCATCCCCCTTCTTTCTTGTCGATTGTGGGATGGACAGACAGTCTTCTCTACCTCTCTCCTCCTGTCTTGTACAGGCAGCTTTCTTCTTATGCAGAAAGTTTTGTCTAGCGGATCTGTCTGTGTCAGGATTGTCCTTCCATGCTGTTCCCATTGACATGGCGTGCTTTATCTAGTTTAATCTTGCCAGTAGGTTTATGGGCAGGATGGTGATTGATACTTACCGCACATACGTGTTGCTGTGCATTGTCATCAGACATGTCAGCGTGTAGTGCGTTCACTCAAAGTAGTGTCATTTAATAGCAAGGTGTTTATGTGCCCATCCAACAGAAGCAGCAGAGGACACTCGGTTCAGATGCGATTGCCTGAGTTGGAACGTGGCCATGAAGCAAAGTCCAAAACTCCTGCTGTGAAGCGAGCTGCAGGCCACTGAGTGACTGTGAAGAAGAGCTGGACTCTGCTTGTCTTATCCAAAAGACTGCACTCTGATGCTCAGTGGTTCAGCACTGACTTACCAGGAGCATTACCACCTGCTGCAGGTGTTAGCAGTCCTGTACTTCCTACAGCACTGGAAACGTTAAGACCTTCTCAGAATATCATTAGCTTGACAGACTCATTTTGAGATGCCAAAAAAATAAAGCTTACAAATAATGTATGTAGATGCCCTCAAATGCAATTAGTGTGTACTGAAGTTAACCCTTCATCCCCTTGGATAGTTGTACAGAATTTTACCTGGTAAGGAAATCGGCATGTGGAAAGTTATTGTTGGACTTCAGGACTACTGCACTTGGGCTGAGTATCTAATAGTCTTTATAGGATGCAAGGGACTCTTAGCTCAGAGCACATATGATGGATCAGCCTTGGCCCAACCACTTACATCTAGGTGCAACTCTTCTGTGCCAGTTCTGCACCTCTGTATAATTGTCTTTTAAATTTCAGAGAAGTTTGAAGACACAGGATAGTTGCAAAATACACTTGAATATAATTTGTAAAAGCATATGAAATCTAATAATTGTGTAGCACCTGCTAGGAATGTCTGCTACAAATGCAGAGGAGTTTTTCATAATCTGACCTCTGTGGAAGAGCACAGCCCCTAAAGGCAGCAAGCAGCCTGGTCTGCTCCCTTAGGTGAACCTGAAACGTGAAAGGAGATGGGGAGAAGCAACACATTGAAATTCAGAGGGCTAAAAACAAGGTGAGCAGGAGCTTAGGAGAAGCTCTGAGCAGAGGAAGAAAGAAGGTGAAGCAGGACTCGGAGTGTAGGCAGCTGGGATAACTATAGGAAGAGCAGGTGGTGGAGAAAGTGGCATACAAGTGTGAGGAGCGGGGGCATTTGGAGAGAAGAGAAAGCCTGGGATGGATTATAGGCACACACACTGTGCCCACTGGCTGCTCTTCTCCAAAATCTGGAACTGCGCCTCAGAGACCCAAGGCTCTGTGTTACTATACTGCAGAGAAAATGTGTCAAACCCGTCGGGTGAGTGTAAGTTGCGTGCGTTGCAACAGCCCGCTATTGCTATCAATTATTTTTGGTAGAGAGCTGGACTGCAGACATAAGGAGTTTCAATGCAGCTGCTGATGCCTGTTTTAGCATTGATACAAGTCCAGATGTTAGAAGACCTTTTTGAAAAATTATCTTTAAATAAGGAGGTACGTTATAAATCCAGACTGTAGCTATAAAATCAAATCCTCAAAAGCTAAGCTTGGCTGCTGTGATTTGGAGCTGCAGCTTCAGTCCTGTCATGCATCTGCAATGTGACAGTCGTTACTTACGTATCATCCTGTCTTCACCCAATCCTTGCCTCATGCCCTGCACAGATTTATTCTCTGAATCAGCAGAGTGCAGTGAAACTCTTTTCTGCAGGGCCCCTGCTTCATAGAGCTTAAGAGGAAGGATGGCCTTGTCGAAACTACAGAGAAGACACAGTGGAGTGTGATGCTCTCCTGGACTGAAGCAGCTGGCCATGCCAGCTTTTTTTGCAGATCACTTGTGCGTTTCTGTCATTTGGCACCCAGCATGAGTTGCCTGATTGGGATATGCAGAAATGCTAATTTCTCTGGAAGGTAGCTTAAGCAGTTAGGAGCTTTTCTAGTTTGATACACAACCGGGGCTCTGTGACACTGGGGATCAGGTGCATGTGCTAAGCGCCCAAAACTGCCAGGGTTCTTGTTTTCATCTTGTCAACCTGTTCTTTAAACCTGTAATATATGTTGTTATCCCCGTGTTACAGCAGGGTTGCAAAGATCAACTCTTTGAAACACCATGCTCCTTTGTAGTTTGTCAGCTGTACCTGAGAAGGACTCAGCTGATACCGGTACCACACACATCTCAAAGGCATAGGGCGGTGCTCACTGTCTTACATCTGGGTTTGCTGTGTGGTCACCGAAGAAAAGTATGTTCCTAGTTTAGGGGCTCTGAATCTTCCCCTGCAGATCCACTGATTTTGCCAGGACTGTACTCACCTAACATACAGGGCCTATATCTGCAGAAGTTCCTAATACTATGCTCCATACAGGAGTTGGATTGTGTGCCTTAAATAAGGCTTGGGGCTACTTGTAGAATGTGAAGGGGCAAAAAAATACTTCTCATTGAACTAAAAGACACTGTGGTCCTGTGGAAAACAAAATAACAAGACTCTTAACTAAAGACTAATTCAAAGGAAGTGTCAAATTAAGGTGGTATAGATATTTTTTTAATATTTGCCTAGGCAGACTTAATGATCCTTCTGACATGGTTTTCCACATCCTTAATGATCGTTTTGGCATAGTTTTGAGTGTTTAGAATGTGTACCCATGTGTGCAATAAACTGAACCAAGGCATTAAAATGAAGCTGACCCTCTCGGGCTCTATGCCCTAAGGTTCTCTGCTGGGCTTCCACCTGTGTCCTCGCCGTTTGTGCGACCAAGGTGGCATTTGCTGCTGACCTGCTATGCCTGTGCCACTGCTGGCAGTTCAGCCATTGTGACTGATCCTCACTCGTTAGGGCTGAACAGTCGAGGGGTTTATTAGTACACATGCATGTGCAGTCCTATGCTGCAAGCATTTGCATGGCTAGTGCCAGGTCCAGCAAGCAAATCCCATCAGAATAGAATATAAGTAGGTTTCCTACTGGGATTGTTATTGTGTGAGCCTTGCCTCCCATATTTAACACAATAAAGTTATTAAATGGACTGGGAGGGAAAGCAGAGGGGCAGTTGCAGCTCAGTTTAGCAGCCCTGTCTGTGTCTTTGTCTCTGCTTTTCCAGTGAATTGTGTCTCAATTGTTTTTAAATCTTCAAAGCGATAAATCACTTGGTGTTTGTTTCCCTCAGACACCGAAGAACTACTGAGGGCAGCTTACTGTAGCCAGGTGTGGTTTTCAAGACAGCCTTAATCTTATAAATGGCGGGAAGTGTTGATTTGCCTGAGCTGGTCTTTAGAAGCCATTACACAAGGAGAGAAAAGCAAGTTCTTTGGATCAAACCTTAATCTGCTGACTGGCCTCCAGGTGCTCAGGGGAATGCCTTGTAGGAAAAGGAGTTGTCCAGCATAACCTCAGGTAGTTGTGGCCTTGCGCCATGATACAGAGAGCGCTGCAAACCTTGCTGCGATACAAACCCTAAAGCTCACTGTGGCGTTCAGCTCCGTCCTGATGAGCCACGCCATGTCAGAGCTGGCCTGGCTTTGCAGAGGGGTAAGCCTTTTGGACTCCTGTGTTGTATCTTGGGGACAACAAGCACTCCCATCCCACCCCAACCACTTTTGGTGGCATTGTTACAGAACCTTGTGCCTCTTTGGGGAATTTCTCTGTAGCAGAGTCCAGCTCTAGTAGTAAAAGAAACAAAATGGCTTCTCCAGTGCTAGTCCCGTTGATATTTCTAATTGTTAACTGAAGCCTGATCACATAAATATCCAAAAGAACATGCCAGTCAGGATCTGCTATATTGCTTGGGATGGCAACAAACCTTGGCCACAGTGACATGGGGAAAGGGAGGGCAGTCCTGCTGCTTCTGCCACACAGCTTTATTCCAGTGTGCTTTTCCAAAGCCAGTGGACAGCTATATGGTCAGAGGAGCAGGCTGGTGTGTGGCAGGATGTGCAGAAGACACACGTGTGGTCATGGCAGAACTGGCTCTGTCTAGTGTCTATTCTCGTGTCCCCTTGGGCTGTCACTTGAGTCTGCAGAGCTGTGATACTGACTGAATTGTAATTTTTGCTGTGGTTGGAGCTGTTTTTTCTTAAGTTGGGGAAAAGAAGGGTGTGAGGAGACTGCCTGGAAAGAACAGGTGAACTCTGGCAGCTGTGTGCAGATACTCCACAAGTAGTTGGACTGCTGATTTTCTTACTCCATGCTCACCAGCCCAAGGAGTTTACAGAAGTCAAGGCAACAAGTTTTGCTGGATCTCTTCCCAAGGACCTTCAGCTCCTCACAGCAGCCTTGGAGAAGAGTCTGGGAGCAGCTTCCACAGTAGTTCACAGCAGAGTGGGAAGTATCTGACAGGCTCTTTCAAAAATGCAAAGGCTGGCTCAGGGTCCACAAGATCTGTTCTAATCACATTTTGGCTTTTAAACTACAGGGAGCCTTAGCACAAATACAAAAGTGTGGCTGTTTTGGAAACAGATCAAAAGCAGACATGAAGGGTCCCAAACACACCTTCAAACCCTCTCTTTCTTTTCCCTCCCTAGCTCCATATCTCATCAAATGTTTTGTCCCAGTCTCAGCAACTCGGACCTGAAACCTGTTTGCACGTGAATTCTACTACCAAAAAGGGTTTTTTTTCATGGCTCTGTTATTTTACTGAGTATAGAGACTGTGTTTTCATTAGGAGCATGAAAGCCTTTTGTCACTTAGTTAAGGCTGAAGCGAGTTAAGAATCAACATGCAGCTGGCAATGGGTGTTTTGCAGCTGTTAGGACTATTGCAGGTTACTCCACTTTGTCTTGGACTGAACTGCATCCCTCTTGACAATGGCAAAATGAGCAGTTGTATGACTGCTTTGTGCTCTTAAGGGTACAATTTTCCCTCCTCCTCCATTTTGAAGGGGTGCCCTCTCCCTTTCTCTCCATCCTTGTCCACCTAGATAAAGTCTGTTCCGGCAGCTTTCCTCCTCCTTTGACCAGGGAGGAAGCAGGGTGGAAAGGGAGGAACAAACAGCTGTCCTTTAGGTTTCAGATCAATGCAGCTCCTTAGCAGGCTTGGCAGTGTGAGCTCAGTCATTAGGAAAGCTGCTCTTTCATTCAGGAGGTGGCCTGAGCCAATTCTCCCCCAGTCCAGGACTAAAGAGGTAGGGAGTTTGGTCCTTTCCAGCTTGTAGGACCATTGCAGTTGGCACAGGCTCCTATTCCCAGAGTTTCATTCATGCAGTACACTAGAGGACTGTTTTGGCACTTCGGAGGTTAGCCTGTCTCAGAAAACCAGTGAAATACTGTGCTAGGCCTGCTTGAATTCTCTCCTCTTCATGAAAGCCACCTTCCCCTGAGATTGGGAGTGGGTGTAGGAAGGGGATCAGGATTTTCTAATTGAGTCCTGTTCAGGTTAAACCTCTGAGCTGAGCAGGTTTTAAGAAAATGAGGTGGATGGGGTCAGCCCTTCAAGAGCTGTTAGTACCATAGTTCCCCTGATGGGCACAGGCAGTGCAGCAGAGGGCCCTGAATATAAGGGGTATGAATACCTGAAGCTCCGAGTGATTTCTGCAGGACTTGCAGACCTTACCTCAGTCCTGATAAGAAAGATGGTGTTTGTCTTCACCTTCCACATGTATGCTGCTCCCCTTGCAGTTTTTCCTGTAAGCTGCATGTGGATCATGGCTCTGCTAAGCTGATGTGTTGCATGTTGGGTTGTATTGTGTCATTTATACGTGTTCGAAAATATACTGAACCCCCAGGGAAAAACAGACCAGAGCTGGACTGATGCACATTTAGACTAGACCCAGACTAGCACTGGTGAGGTGTGGCACTGCCCAGGCCAGCCTAATGGCACCACAGCATGAGGGTAGATAGTTCAGGACTTGCTGTCAACCTGTTTCTGAGCGTTCTGATCTCTGAAGTGTGATTTGATCTCGGGGATGTGAGTGGGGAGGATAGCAGCTGAAACCTCATTAGCGAATAATAGACCTTGTGTGCAGAAATCTGCCTCACTGACATCTTGATCTTACTCCGCCACTTCTGATCAGTGGGGTTGAAAATTCATTCTTGCTTTGCAAGTGTGAACAAAATGTCACTGCCCTGGTTTACAAGTGACAGTGGAAAGAGCTATGCAATGCAGTGGCAAGGGGGATTTTAACATGTTTACAGGAGGAATTTTACAGATTTCCTGGTGTTGCTGCTGAGAAGATAATTTTTTGAGGGATACAGAAAATGCTGTTTACAACTATGGGATATGAAAGATAAATATGCATGTAATAAGGCAGCAGGTCTCAGGTGATCTGTTGTTTTCTCCATGAATTGGAGAGTTTTAATACCCTTCTGCCACCTGGCATACTGCTAAGTGGTCCCTAAATCAGTAATGGTCCTCAAATCTGGGAGCTTGCAGGGTGATGACATCACTACTGGCAACAGATGAAAAATGAAGTAATGCAGTGGTATGCTACGCTGCCCCAATTTAAAGATTTCTGCCTTCAAAAGAATAGCCCTACTCTCTGAATTGTAAAGAAACCTGTCAGGATGCTGTTGTGCTGCAGGCAGAGGGACATATTTGCAGTGTGTTCCAACAGCATGAGGCAGGTGAGGAACTCTAGACCATACCTAGCCGTGGGGCTGCATCCCCTTATATACGGGCATGTGATTTTTCTGGCCTTGCAAGCCTCCTGGTTCTCTACACTTGGGAAAGTTACACTGCTGGAAGATGGGTATCGGTAGCACCATTAGCTCCAGGTAGGCTTGTAAGTGATGGTGGAAGTGCAGGGTTGGAAGTGAAGGTGGGCTCTGCAGATGTTGCGATTACCAGGGTGGTTCTGATGGCAAGCAACTCCTGTGAGCAGCTCTCCAGCAGTTTTTATAAAAGAAAGGAAAATGGACAAAAAAAAGACAAGTCAGGGGGAAAGCCTGTTTTTTCCTCTGTAAGGGCTGAGTTGGTTCTGCAGTGACAGCAGTGTGACAGGCAGAATACAGTAGAGATGCACTAAGGGTCTCTCAAGCCTGCTTCCCTGCAGCGAGCTTGGTGCTTACTTCCTTGGCGCAGAAGCATTAGAGTAAAACTAAAGCATTGGGAGGCGGGGGAAGACTTTGATTTATGTACTAGTAGGGTCTGTTCAATCTTTGGTTGCCTTGTTCTCTTATTTTCTGTCTGCGTTGCTTATTTTTGTCTCCCTGGGTACTTCTCCCAAGACTTTTTAGCTCATTTGTGTTTAATCTTCCCGATTTGTCTACAGCCTCGGTTGCTCTAATCTCTGCAGGTCATTCTGCAGTTTGCATGTTTGTTACTCTTTGGCTGTTTGCTGCGATCAGCACATTTGATCATGGTTGAATTTACATCAAAGAAACACCTGACAAAGAAGAAGGCCTGATAATAGGCTCTAGTTTCTTCTCAGCAACCCAAACGGGTAGAGGCAGACGAGGGAACGCTGGCAGGATCACAAGGGAGTTCATGCTCTACTTGCAACGCAGCGTGCTTTTCTCTCTTGCTTGACAAAGCACTACAAACCCCGCTGCTCCTGTAGGTTCCTCCAGAACAGAGTTGCCACTGGAAAAGAGGAAAACAAGGCTTAGGCCTTGCTCTTCTCCTGCAAAACAAACCTGCAGAACGTTTCCCCGTGGGAAATTCTAATTAACTAGAGAGGGGGAGGAAAAGTCTCTCTTACAGCTGCCGTTGTAGCTGCAGAAGTGCAGCTCACAAATTACAGGTGCCCTTTCCCTGCAAGGAGAGTTGGCCCAAATGCCAGGAGATGCTACAGTCACAGTGTGATTGTTTCCTGATTTTTCAGAGTTGGTCGAAAAGGAGGCTGATAAACTCAAGACCGGCTTCTCTAGCAGAACACTTGAACTTCAGTCTCTAAATAGGGATTTTGCATTTACTTTTGTTTGTATAATTTTTGCTTCTCAGACTGCTTTCCCTGTCCAGAGTTTGCTCCTTGGAGCTGATTTTATATCATGATCATACATAGTTAGATATGGTTATACACACACACAGAGTGATAGATACATAGAGATAGATGTATGTGACATTTGGTGCAGTTGGGATTATTCTGCTCTTTAGGCTGGTGCTGGGGTCCAGAGGCGTCTCATGAGCACACTGCTTGGGGTTTTGCAGCAGATGGGAGATGCTCATCTTCAGTGTTTGGGGTGCTTACAGAACCCTTTGTCCTCTGCTGAAAGGAAAACCAGTGGCACCACATCATGTCTCCTCTGGGCTTCACCTGGCAGCGTTCAACAGGTGGTACTCCCAAGAGTATTCTCCAAGAAATAAGTGAGTGTCCAGGCTCTGATCGATCCTGGGACGCTGCATGTGCTCGCCCTGGGCTAGAGACCTCTGATGAGGGGCAAGCTCAGCTTCCAAAGGCTGTGTGGGGAGATTGAGAGCAAGAGGATGTCTTTCTTCCTTCCACACCACGTGCAGCAGCACCTTTAGGATAGGAGGTGTGAAACCAGGAGTAAATGCGAGCCTATCTGTCCAAAGGGACCCAAGTGTGTGTGCTGTGAGCTCCTGCTGCCTGGCTCTCCTCCTGGGACATGGCCAAGGACTTGCAGAGGTCCTGGTGGGCAGGAACTCCAGCTCTCTGTACCCTTCTGCACAGAACTAAGCTTGCTTATTCTTTCATTTAACTCAGGCTAGCAAGCCACTGTGTAAAACCTGGGTGTTTTGGGTGGTGCTGCAAACTGGAGAGGGAAGGGATGAGATCCTGTCATCTTTGGCTGAAGGACAGAAGTGGTAGCTGGAGCTATCTGTGCCAGAGCTCCCTGGGCTTCCACTCTGAGTGCACAGGGTTAAAAGCAACATCCCCCTCTGAGGGATTTCCAGCTCCTTTCATTCAGAGCAGGGTTGAAGATGGCTGTTTCCTCCCTGGTGTAAGTGGTATTTCCTGGGAGAGCTGAGGATGGCCAAGCAGGACTGCCCTTCACACCTCACCTGCTGGAAACACCATTGCTGAATGGACCAGGGGTAATGTTTTGGGGTTAAAGGTGCTATTAAAAAAAAAAAAAAAAAAAAAAATCAAACCTGCCAGTAGTGTTATGTAGGGACTCCAGTATTCAAATGAACTCATGATACATGGCAGTATTGGCTCATTAAGTACTGCTTTGGAGTTTGCCCTTGGGAAGGCTGTGATTTCATAGCGTAGCTGTGATTTGAGATACTCCCAACTTCTGCTCTGTGGGTTTTGGTTTTTTTTTTTTTTTTGTCCAAGGATTTCTCTGGGTTCAAAGCTGCTTTCAGTCATGAGCTGTAAAAACAATTTCCAGCAAACTGTCACTGCCCATCCTTCTGTGTTTATGAAACAGGGAAACCACTTTTATTCTGTTTTCTGCTGTTTTAAAACCAAGCTTGGGTGTGACATTTGGAATATCTGTTTGTTGCTTTCTGCCGCTTCAGCCGAGGAGTGTGGTGGCATGTCTGGAAGCTGTGAATTACAAAGGCAAACTGTGCTAAAGCCTGGCTTAATTTAAAAATACAGCAGTTAGAAAAACACATCACCTTGCTCCCACTTCTTCCCTGGCACGTGAAATAATCATGTTCTGAAAGAAAACATGGATAAATCTGGAGAAATCCCATCTATTTCTCTGGGCCCACTTGTAGGGCACTGTTCCTGTCCCAGCTGGCCACCTTGTGTCCCCCAAGGCATCAGAGCCATCGAGCAGCCATTAAACTCAAGTATTAAACTCCAGCAAAAGGCAAAACAGGAGGGGGGTGAGGCCATCCCACTTTTTTTCTGGATGCTGTTTTTACCTCTGTATTCCAAGGGTTTAACTCCTGGCTGCTCTGGGTCTTACGTTTGCCTGCTATGTAGGTAGGTGCAACTACAGAGCACAAATAAGCAGAGTCTTCAAGTGAAATAAATGGGGAAATGAAATGAGAGTTTCACTGTGGTGTGGCATTAAATCCTTGAATTGCATTAGTCTGAGTGGAAAGTCTGACTTAGCTGCATCCTGAGATTAAAAATAACACCGCCTTTATGAGAGCAGCTAGAATGCCCGCTAATTGTTGGTTTACAGGAGAAAAACAGAAACACGCTGAAAAATTGACTCACAATAGCAGTTGCTGTATCCTAATCTCCTGGTTCCTTTCTTGCCTTGCTAATAAGAAGTAAGACTAATTTGATTTTTACAACGTCCCAAATCTGTGGCTATACGATTCAGACTTAATAAGATTCTCCTGCTGAGCCAAGAAAACCGTATTGGTTTTTAGCTTACTTTCTTTTTCTGAGTTTCAGTTTCAGGACATTTGTGCAGGGGCTGAGACTTTTTTTTTTTTTTTAAAGCCTGTATTTCATCAAGATTACTAATGTCTCTGTTTAAGTTGTTATAGGTGTAAATTGGTTGTGCTGGAGCCGGGTAAAAACTTGAGCAAAAAAAAGGCAATCTTTGGCAAAACAAAAACATTTTATGAGTTATTTTGATTTGCCAGACTTTTTTTTTTTTTTTTTCTGGAGAGAAAAAAACCACACTATTTTGTTTCAGCATTTTCCAAACTAAAGGCTTTGAGATTATTCTCTTTGAAGAAACTTTTCATTTTGAATGATCTTTGGTGCTAACTTTTGTAAAGGGCTGAAGAGTCAGAGCGAAACATTTGTTTCAGTCGACCCCAAATGAATTTTCTTTTTTAAACTTTTTTCAGGATTGCCAGCGAACCGAAAAATCAGTTATTCACCCAGCTTTTATATAACATATACTGATAGAAACTTCAGAGCACCCCAGTGACTGTTTATGTAGTGCAGCTGCTGCTAAGCCCTCCATTTATATGTGGGTAAATTATTATGCTTCTCAGGGTTGCGTGAGATAGTAAACCATCAGTAAGCGCCTGGTTTTTCTCCCTTGGGTTAACAAGGAGGCAATGTTTTACAAAATATGTTTCTAACTTTATTCTCGTTGCATGGCAGGTATTAACTTTGCTGGCCAGTGTACAGCTGCAGGACCTGTTTTATGCAAAAAGCACACATTAACCCCTTCTGTGTTAGGAGAAGGTGTCGCCTGAGGGGCTGTTTTAAAGCAACAGAGTTGAGCACAGCTTTGGGGATAAGCTGTACTTTGGAAAAAATCAAGAAAAGTCCCTAATTTCGGGGTTAACCACAGTCAAAAACTGCCTTTAAAATATGCTTTTCCTATGGTTACTCAGAGTGATACATTATCTATAACATAAAGTTATTTATTTAGAACTGTTTGTTTTAACCCTTTTTGGCAGGTGCGTTTTCCCTGTATAAAGAGTTATCTGCAGGTGACACAGGGCATTCTGGAACAACAGCGCCACATTGCCTGTTTTCCTTAAGATGATGGGAAAAAGTTTAGATTAATTCCTGTAGAACAGATACTGTAACCAAAATTATTGGTCCTGCTTGCCTGGTACGGACTGCAAGTCTGCTGGAGAGAAAGGAGTCACATTAAATAGGTTTGTTCCTGCTGTTCTTCTTAAATCTTCATTTAAGCTTAAATCTTGATGCCTCTGGTGTAGGCCATTTAGAACAGCACGAGAAAATGGGCTTGGTGTGTTAAGTGCTTCTGAGGTTGCAGTTTGTCCCACCGAGAGCTTCCCAGACAGCCAGGGTGTGTTTCAGCACTCAGCCATAACACATAAAGTCGGGTTTGCCTGTGCGCAGGTGCGAGGCAGGTTGCAGCCTCTGTGCCTGCTCTGAACCTGAGGAGCAGGGCCTGGAAAGCACTGGCTAGGCTGGGATTAGCTGGAGAGGGGTATTCTTTATTTTTAAATTATTGGGGTTTTATCCTCACCTCTGGAGAGCACCGACCCTGGCTCAGGTCAAGCCATGAAATGAAGTTAGTTGGAGCCAAGTGGATTCACTTCCCACCCCAGGAGCAGCCCCTGAACTGTGGAAAGGTCAGTTTTACTCCCATCCCTGCCGAGGACACATCAGTTCAAGCAAGTCCCGTGCCCTTGGGGCCCTTCTCCTTCCCCAGTCTCATTCACTTCATCCCCTGCACCTCCACTATCCAGGGGGAAGAGTTTTCTAGGCTCCTGTTTGATCTCGAGGTGCCAGCCCCTGCCTGGGGGGAGCCCGTGCCAGGAGGAAGGTCGAGGCAGGAGCACGGGCTGTGGGAGGGGAGGCAGGAATAAGTTACTGGCAGGAGGGAGCAAGCTGGGACTCGCTGCCTTTCCGAGCTCATCCCCAGGGCCACATCAGAGAGCCATCCCTCCTGCCCAGCACGTTTCTCTCCCTTTCTCCCCCACTCCTTTGCCTGGGATTGCACAGTCCTGGGGTGTCTTTGCTTTCGGGTGTGGGACTTCAAACTGGTTGAACCGATTCATAGCAGATGATTCACTGGATGCGTTTTGGCCCTCGCTTTGTTCCCCCAGCGTCTGTCAGCAGCCTGCAATTTTGTCAGACGTGCTAGCTGTTGCTCTGTATCGCTGCTGTCCCGGGAGCTGCCGTCCTGCAATGGGGATGTACAAATCATAATCATACTTCTTTCTGCAAGTAATTCTGGGTGTCCTGGTGATCCCTGACCCATTAAGTCAAGGCTTTTCAATCACCCAATTTAAGTGGCAGAGGTGATTAGGTGTGGGTTGTTGTTTTTTTTTGGGGGGGAGGGGGGTGGTTATTGTATTAGGATTATTCACTTAGATTGGACAAATGTAACCATCCAGAATTCACTTTATAGTAATAAGCAGTGAGACTGACGAGGCCACGCAGTGTCAGGGGAGTAATCTGTAGCACTGGAGGGATGGAGGTGGTGTTTTGAATTCTGCTTAGAGCTACTCCTGCTCTCTGTAATTGAGACTGTTGCCAACTGGCGGGGATGATCATCTAAACAAAGGGTGGCCTTCCTGCCACCATCGCTTCTGCCAGAGCCATCGCCTGCATCAGAGATGTGAAAAAGAGCAAACTGTGAGCTCAGCTCTTCCCCAGCTCCCCTACCCTACTACTTCCTTGAACCCTTTTCCTTTGCAAAGGAGGAGCAACCTGGCTCCCCAAGCAGCAAAAGCCAGTTTTCCTTCCCCAGCTAAGGCAGCTGTGAGTCAGTGTGCTCGTGAGGTTCATCAGCGGGAAGAACTGGTCTGAGGAACCATGACTGTGACACCGTTGGAGCGCAGCCAGCTCAGCTCTGCGCTGATGGTGTGCCCTGGGCTTTGCTTTCTCCCTGTTTGACAGCGTCAGAGGGCAGGAGACAGAGCAGCTGCTGCTTGTGGAGGCCCCTCAGATCCACAGGTAACCCCCAAAGACTTTTGACATCCTGGAGTTGGGCTGCTCCTGTCCTGACTGCCAAGCCCCTCCTTGAACAAAAGCTCCACAGCTGAGATCAAGTCTTGCTGCTGGAGCTGGATTATCTCTGGGCTGCATTGGCCCACCCCTGTGTGGTTTTTGGGTATGGCTGCTGCTTCCATTTGTACATGTTTCCTCCCAGGAGATGTGATCTGGGGCCAGACCCTGCTCTTGCTTTCATCCAGTGAAAGCTGAGGTCTGTCAGCTGAGCTCACCAGACCTTCCTCAAACCCTGGTGTAGCCTAAAGCTGTGTCCTCACAGCCCTTTTCTGAGGTCCCTGCCTGTAGCCTGGAGGGAAGATGTCCTGGTGCACCTGCACCAAGTGGTCTGCTGCTTTAAAAATGGAGTTACATACAGGACAGATATTCTCCAAATGGAGAATAGGTACTCCTCAGCCCTGAAACTAGAGCATTACCTTGTCTGTGTTTTCTGGCTGGGGGCAGCCATCAGTGGCTGAAGTGACCCTCAGTCCCATTCAGGGCGGCAGAAGCAGTTTCTTTTAAGTTTGCTGGAGGTGAGAGGTGTGAAAGCAGAGGGCTGTGCTTAAAAATGGCTGTCTTGAAATCGATAGCCCCTTGCACTCATGTTCTGAGCCGGCTGCCTGGCCTCACTTGAAAATGCTGCTGTCTACTCAAACAGTCAGGACTCAAAGTCCCCCTCATCCAGGGCTCCCGGATTCATGGTCCTTAATGCTGAAGTTCCCCTCTGGATTTTTCCTGGTGGGGTCTCCTGCTTTTTCCCCCCCCTCCCTTAATTTAAGGTTATGTTAGGCAGATCTGCTTCACCAAACTCTCCCACCAAACCAGAGCAGGCAGGGGAAGAGATGCAGACCACTTAGAGTGTCAATGCTGAAGGATTTAGGAGGAAACCTTTGATTAAAGTAAGGTGCCACCTTGGCTGCAATGATGTTGACCCCTGGCAGGCCTGATGCAGGAAAAAGGCAGGGGCAGGTGATGACATTAGAGAGTAGGGAAGGGAGTTTTGTCCTTCCATGCCTCCCACCCCAGTGTGGCCCCCCATGGCAGTCAAGAGCAAGCCAGCAATACAGTAAACTCTGTTCGGAGAAGCCCGAATAATCCCTTCCCTGTGTAAGCTGTAAGGCAGGGAAAGCAAGACTGATGTTACCCTGCACAAGTTTTGTCTTCTAGCAAACTTCCAGGATTTCGTGGCTGCCTTTTTTTTTTTTTTTTTTTTTCCCTCCCCCCTCTCTAATAAATGCAGAGCTTGGCACAAGCACAAAATCCATGTCATCCCCACTTGTACCAGGAAGGGAGACATAAAGGCAGCAAGTAATGAAGGCTGTAGGCCAAACTGCACAAGGGAGAGAAAGCAAGGGGAGTAACAGGGGGAGGGGGAGGAAACCCAGTGAATAAGGGGAAAAGGAGAGGAAATAGTCCAGGGAGAGTAGTGTGAGGTGGATAAGGCAGGGCCAGAAGAATGGAAGGAAATCCTTGCAGAAATGGACAGTTTGAAGCCTGTTCCTTCTGCACCCCGTGATGTGCCTTCCTCTGGTAGATACTCTAGACCTGGAGATGTTTGGGGAGGAATCAGCTGGCTTTTGGGGACATGTGGGTTGGAAAAGGGAGAGGGAAGGAGGCCCAGAAAGAAACCTCCCTGCCCCTGCCCCCAAAGCACTTGGCTTACCTGGAATGTCAGTCCCAGAGGATGAGTTTTGGAAGCTGGTAGGTGTGCCCAGCCCAGTGCCAGGCACAGAGCTCCCACGGCCTTACAGCTCCTTCCCCCTCCCTGGCCATCTCGTTATTTGGAGAAGCCGGGGTGAGAGGAAAAACCCATGATCTTGCTGGCCTACTGCCAGTTGCTAAGGCAGTTTCTTCAAAAGGGAGAGGAGCTGTGGAAGGAGGGAGCTGTCTGGAGGGGAGGCAGATGATGCATGCAGGGACCGGGCGGAGCAAGGGGCCTGCAACCACCAACGATGGAGGCCAGTGGGACCGTGGGTTCAGTGGGGAGCGGAGGCAAAGGAGCCCAGAGGAAGGGGGTGAAGTGGAAAGGGGCAGGGGTGGGGAGATGACCAGGGAGAAACAGCTCTGTGCACGGCTCCACTCTGGAGCCAGCATCCCCAAGGACCTGTCTCAGCTGTGGTTCAGAGCAGCTCTATGAAGCGTTGCCTGTGGCTGGAGTTTTTTTTTTTTCCCCAAAGGCTTTTCCCCCCACTGTGGTTTCTCTGAGTACAAGATGCTCGTGGTCCAGGGAAGCCGGTTTTGCTGCGCAGGCAGGGCTGGGAGTGGGGCTTGCTCCTGTTGCCAACAAGGGGAGGAACATGCATCCCTCCAGGCCTGGGTTGGACGTGTGCAGGGAGTGTTATCCCTCCTGAGCAAGGGCACCAGGAGCACGGTGGGACAAGAGTGCCTCTTCTTGTCCCCTCTGTGCCTCAGTGCTGCATTTGGGCATGTGTCTGCCCGCATGGCATCTACCTGAGCGAGGTTTGTGAAAGCTGGTGACTGCCTGGCTGCAACACCCTGATGTCCCAATTATTTGGGCCCAGAGGGGAGCTTGGTGGCTGTTGTCAGCTGTGGAGCCGCTGCACAGGCTCATGGTGATACTGAGCAGCAGCAGAGCTGTCCTGAGGGCACCCTGGATTTCTGGCACCCCAAGAAACAAGGTAAGCACCTTAGTCCTCTGGTAGGGTGTCAGTGTGAGGTACCACAGACCCAAACCTCATCCACTGCAGGTCTGTGCCTGCGCTGAACCGCAAACCTGCTGCCCACCACACAGGTGAGCTCAGAGAAGGGACTGGTTGTGGAGAAACACGCAGCAGCTGCCGGGGAGCCCTCCAGTCGGGGCACACGCTAGAGGGAGATGCAGCTCACCGGCTCCCCACACAGGTACCCCATTTTAAAAGCCCAGAGTGATGGTTTGCCCATGCTGAGCTGGAAAGCTCAAAGGTTGGAGCGGGTGGGAAACCACTTACTTAAGAAAGGGGTAAGTAGGGCTCTGCACATAGCCTGGGCTGGATGTGTCTCACTACCAACACACAAATGAGAAAGTAAGCTCTTAAAAAGTAGGTGGCAGCAAAACCAGAGCGGCTTCAGGAGCGCAAGAGCAGCATCTCCACATGTCCTGCATCAAGTCGATGCACTGACAACTGGAAACATCTGACCAGGACCAGCAACCTGCTGGTGCAGTGGACGGGAGCGGAGCCCCTGAGCAAAGTGTTCACACCGTCATCTCGGGTGCGTTTCACCCCTTTGAGCATGGCACTTGCTGAACAGACAGAAATTCAATCCCTGGGCTGGCTTTAATTCTTCCACTTCTCCTTTCTCTGTGTTTCCCGTGTCCCCGCAGCCATTTGTCCCCGAGTGGCAGCTGGTGCGCAGAGCCCCACGCTGCCGCTGCTGGCGGCCGCTCCGGTAACACGAGCCGCCTCACCACAGCTGAGATGCTACGTGCGGCATGTTGGGACGGGGAAAACTCGCTGCTTTTCTGTCTGGTTTTTGGTTTGCTGTAAATCCAAAATGGAGCAGTCGTGTTTCTGTGGGTGTAGGAGGCCGGGCAAAGCGGAAAGGGGGTGTGTGTGTGTGTGAGACTCATTTGCTGTGCACTGCAGCCGGGCTCAATCCAAATGCCACTCGGGGCTGTGCTCGGGGCTTTATTGCCACAAACAGGCTTGAGCCGAAGGCAGGGGTGAGATCTCCCTCCTGGCTGGCCCTGAAAGCAAACACCAGTCACCTGAGGGGGGGTGGTGAGGGCACTGATAAATGAAGCAGTGGATTAAGTTATCAGATATTTCCTGCTGGGATTTAATGCCCTAAAGGACAGTGCATTATATGTATTAAAACTGGCCAGATTCCGCTCTCGAGTAGCCCAGCGGTGCAGCCGCAAGCTGCACGCCCCACGGGGCCCAGCTCAGAGCTGCTGGCACTTGTAGTCCAAAAGCAGCCACAGAAGGACACTGTCACCCAGGGTACCTCTCTGTGTCGGGGATGAAAGCCTCGTGCCAGGAACGGGCCTTGCACAAGGTGTCACTTCTCTTGTTCCGCAGGGTAGCGCAGGGCGAGACTGGGCTGTCCCTCCCTCATCCCCCACTGCCTCCCACAGCCCTTGCATGCTGCTGAGCCGTGGGGTCTGTCCCCCCCTTTAGCATCGTCTTTTGTGGAGGGAGAGAACGAAGCCAGAACTTATTTTAATTGTTTATTGTATAATATAAAACTACAAAAGTAAGACTGCTCATTTCCATGTACATTTGTCCAATTGTTTTTTTGATTACAGCCCATACCTACATGTGAATACAGTAATCTGGTTTCAGATGTATATGTCTGTAATATTGCATAGAAAAGGCACAGCTCTAAGGTCTGTGGGAGGGGAAGGGGAAATACAGCCTTTTTTCTTTTTTTTTGTCTTTTTTTTTTTGACAATAACAAGCCCTGTTCAAACAACCATGCACTGAACATGTCACACTATTTACACCTTTTCCAGAATCTTGGCCTTTAGAGGCAGTAGTATGGATTATGCTCAGAACTAGATAGGACTCAAAGTTGGGATTTTATCTGCAATTTGTGTTTTTAAAGAGGTTCCAGAACTTGCATTAGGCTTATTTTCAGAAAAAGTGCTTAAAGAATTAATTTCTTTTAAAATGTTCAGTCTTGCTAATTAATAGAAGCACTGAAAGCAACTTGCACAGAAGCAGGATACTGAAACCTGATGGGGGAAGAAAAAAACCCAACAAAACAATAAAACCCCAAAACAAACCCTGTAACAAGAACAAAAAGTTCACAATATGCTGGAGTGAATTAAACCGTTTGTCAGACAGGATCCATTACAATTTACTCAATTTAACAGTGATAAAAGTATACACTCTGGATTCAAAACACTGGTTTTAAACAATCCAGGCTATTACCACACAGCATTGAGGGAAAACCAAATCACAACCTTTCACAAGGTCCAAATTTATTCTTAGTGATCGCTTATGACAGTGGCTTTACTGTCTTGCTGTTCTAGCTGGCTGCAAGGAAGGTGCCAGATTGATGCATTTATGACGCCATTCGACGCCATTCTTGTGAAGAGGGAAGTTCCCCTTCCTCTGCATGCAGGGCTGTGGGGTGCTGTCAGGCTCGAGGGGACCCGTGGTGTCCAAGGAGCAGCTGGTCAGACACACAGAGCAACGCGGGTGGTTTGAACTCGAGCAAGCAAACCCTCTGCCGCACATGTGACGCGCAGTTGTCACTTCTCGCCCGGTCTTACCTTCTGGTGAGGAGGTGGTGTCAGCTCTGGCACCACTTCTGGGGCTGGAGGGAACATCCTGCAACCTCCTTCAGCCCCAGGGAATCCAGCTGGGCTTCCTGCATGTGTTAAAAAACCCACATTTTTTTTCAAACATATACCAGGCCAGCACGATGGAGACGATAGTATTTGCTCCTGTCTCCTGTTGCAGATTCCAGCAGAGTGCCGAGGGAGGCCCATCTCAAGAAGCTGATGGGGTAGGAGCCTGACTAGGACTAAGTTTGAACATAAACTTGTCCCTCATCCATACCTTTTTTTTTGCATATTTCAAACAACCAGACCCATATTAGAAAGGGGGGGGGGGGGGGGAAGTCATGTGAACCATGCATATCCTGACTGGAACTCAATTCATTTTGTCTAAATCTGGCTCCCATACCCTTTTTCATACAGATTTACATTCCTACAAGAGAATACATTCCTACCATACATTCTGTACATGTTACAATCCAGATGTTGTTAGCTTCACAATAAAATAAATATATTTACAGAAGGAAAAAAAAGAATAAATAATTTATGAAAAACAAACAAAAAAATCACTTCAAATCCAAAGCTCTTTTATTCTGCTCCCATCTTGTCACTTCATTGCACATTAATGTCAATCTCCAACCCTGGTGTAGGTCTCAGAGCCATTCCACGTGTGGCTGCTGTTAGGGCCACGCCATGGCCAGGAGAAAGCCGCAGCAGAGCCCTTTCTTTCCCGCCGCAGCCTGCTGCGGTGACAGAGCAGCACCAGCCTTGCCAACCTTTTGCCTAGTCCCATAAATCAGGTACATTTATGTCCTATGGGATTCCCATAAGGACTCTGCCACAGGACATGCGCTTCAGCACCAAGGGTACACAGACATTGTCTTCCGAGGGGTGCTCAGAGCTCATCGCTTCGGCTGTGGATACAAAAACTTCGACTAACCCCACTTAACAGCACATCTCTCAAAAAAATGGCATCGATGTGAACTTTTGCCTAGCATATGGTATTTGTTTAAATGTGTAAGTAATCCCCCCAAAATGGGCAGCTCCAGCATACTGTTTTTAACCGTGGTTAGGCAAGTGCTTACCACGTTACTGTGTGAAACTGTTGCGTTACCCCCTGCCTCCAGGTTTGTGCAGACAGGCACACAACCCTTGTGTGGCTAACGTTTTCCCAGTTACTCCAGTTACAAGAGGTGCAGAATCCAGCAGGGCTGTTGGTTCTCCTACAAGGGCCAGTTGCTGCCGTGTTTGAGACAGAGCCATCCCCCCCTCCTTCCCCACCCCCTCACTTCCGATGGTCCCTAAAGCTACACTTGGTCAATGGTTTTCTGTATGAAGCAATAAAGTTTTGGTTTTGTTTTTTTTTTCTTGTTTTTTGGGTTTTTTTAGTCTGTGTAAGGAGACAACAGCAAATCCATCAGCATCCCATTGCTTCACTGAGTTCAGCCTGGAAAAAAGAAGAAAGCAATCCCCCCCCACTTCAGCCAGTCTCCTGCCTCCTCCCCCCGCCCCATGTCTCACCCTGGCAGATGAAGTAGGAGCCAGAAGCATGTTTTTGTAATTGTACACAACGCATTTCATTTTGATTAGGAGTTCCTTCATTGAAAAATGTATTTGCTTCTATACTGTGTCTGTGTGCATATCTATGTTACCTCTCTCTATCTATATACTAATAAATATACATGGCCTGTTTTAAAGTGCCAATTTATAAAAAGCTGCCTCCTTAAAAGGCAGACAAGACCCAATTTCATCCATGACAAGAAGGGAGCAGAATTGACTGAATATTGCCAAATGACATAAAACATAATTTAAAATTTCTTAAATAAATATAAAAGTTATTCCTAAAGAAGCCATAGGCATGTCAACAATATAGGTTGTAACCGGCGCTCAACAGCTAAAGTACCATTGAAAAAACTAAAATGCCATAGCAACTTCAGCAATAGGCATGATACATTGCAAACTTTTTTTTTTTTTTAAATTAAATGTACACCACAATGAACTTAAAAAATGCTATTGGTGCCGTAATGAGAATATTTCTCAGGTGTTAGAGGGAACGGGACCATGCATAGAAAGCTGTGTCTGTATATTCATTGTAAAACGGGTCTATAAAGTGTAAAGCAGGTAACACAGTTGATACAAGAAACCAACCCTATATGCGATGCCAAGTGATGTAACATGACTGGCTCCAGTTTCAACAGCAATGGATATTAAAGCAAGTCCATCCAGTGCAGGTAAGAGATGAGCTTCACTGCAGTAATACTGAAGTTGCCTTTTTCAGCACTTAGCACAGTGAGGTGGGGAGAGGGAAGAGAAATAAATGCTCCAAGAAAGGGCAAGTGGAGGCTGTCAGCGCCAGTCTTCTGCCCGCTCTGCCCATATGCACGTCGGTCAGGAAGATTGCCGTGAGAGGTCAGCTCTCAGTGGGTGACGGGCACGTTCCCCCTCCAAACCATTCCCTGGAGCTCTGGGTGAGGAAGTGCTGATCTGCCGCTGTCTTAAGGCGCTCCGCGTCCCGCGAGGACGCCCGCCGTGGCAGGGGGCCGCGGGTGGGCCTGGGGGCACTGGCCCGGTGCCGGGGGGGAGGCTGAAGCCACGGTGCCGCCCGGGACATCTTCGGGTGAAGTTCCACAACTGTTTCCTGCCAACTGCTTCACATACATGTTGGAAAAGGACATGGCTCTAAGTTTCAGGAATCACAGTAGTGCGCAGTGGGTACAGCAGGGAGCAAACACTTGTGAAACTCCTACAGAAGCAGCTTCCAGCCCTTTCTTAAAGCACTTTTTTGTTTGCATTCAGGGAAACCGACTGCAGGCTTATTTGATCCAATTTTCTCTTTGCACCATACACATATAAAACATTACAACTCTGTATAAAAGTACAAGTGGTTCTTGTACATCTGAATTATGCAGGAACTATGTGAGCAAATCCTATCAAAATAGCTATTTTTTTGTGTGTATAAACAGCATTTGTTTTTAGAAAAAACAATATCATAAACTGCAGAATCTGTACAAAAATATAAAATAAATTTGGGCAGCAGTTTCTAAACAGCCACGTAAATGCAACACTTAAAGAGGAGCAGGTTAATGCCTCCAAAAGGCTGAATTGCTAAGTCAACCTATACAGGGCTAAAATGGTATTGAGATTATCTAAATAATAAAATTTTTTACCTCTGGCAATAAAACTTATAGAAAAAATAGACAAATATGCACATGCAATTTACAGCTTTCCCCAACATAATCCTTGTGCTTAGCTTTTACAGGTTTTTTTTCTTGTTTTTTTTTCTTTTTTTGTAATAACATAACATTGTCTACAATACATATTCTTTCCTATACCAGGATATTCGGTCTTCCTTGAGGAACCACTTTAAAAAAAATACATTAGAAGTGGTCATACATGGATGAAGGCACTCCAACTCTGCTTGAAGCAAAAACTAGTGTGATCCTTTTCTTTTCAAAAAAGGCAAGCAAGGACGCATGCACAGTGCTGTGAATCAGGGGTGGAAGGGACTATGGAAATACTACCAAGTGTATATACTGGTACTTAAAAAAAAAAAAAAAATTGCTATATTTCTATATTTTAAGACCCAACAAGCACCTCCATGATGTGATCCAGTTCTGTGAGGTCCATTTTGAAAGGCTGATTTGGAGTTACTGGTTGACTGCTGTATGGAGCGAGAGTTTTTAGGAGCTCATCTGCTGAGACAGGAGCCATTTTTGAGGCGGCCCCCGTGGCAGATGTGCAGGGGTCAAAATCATACATGGACGTATCAATGTCAGCGAACAGAATATCATCCAGGGTCAAGTCTGTGAGGAAACCTGTAGAAGTTGTTATCTCAAAGTTGCCAGGTAGTGAGTCCATGAGTTTGGATTCAGCCGTTCTGCTCTCCGGGAGGCCCTCGGGCTTTTGAACGCTGGACTCGCTAGGGTGGTCTTTAGAGTCATCGGCTGCTGTTTCGGCTGCTACTGCCTCTGCGGAGGTAGGTGCTGGACAAAGCTCCTCGATTTCATCCAAGGCTGAGGAGAAGCTGTCCTTTACTGGTTGGAGAGCAGGAGGTGGTGGTTTTGTCGGACCATCGTGCTGGACAGTCGGGGAAGTGCAAAAAGTGTCGTCCTCGAGCAAAGAGGCTGGGGTGAGGCAAGACTCCAGGGGCGTAGTGCTTACGAAGTCAGTAGGGAGAAGGGGCTGGGAGGCGAGATGGCTGAACGCCGGCTGGGCCTCGCGGAAGTTGTCACTGAGAGGGTCGGCGGGCTGCGAAGCGGTCACGAACACGGGCCTCAAGCTGCCTTCTTGTTTGAGTTCTTCCTGGATTCGCCTCAACATGTTGTTAATTAAAACTGTCTTTTGCAAGCTGGGCTCGGTTAATGGCCTGTGGTTATAAAGTTTCATAAGGGAAATGTTGAAGATAGTCTGACGCTGTAAGGTGTAAGACACCTTAGAGGGACCGTCAGTAGGAGACACCACTTTGCCTTCCAACCCATCTTCATGCTCATCAAACTTCCGCTTTCCTCCTTTCCCCAACATATATCTGAAAGGAAAGAAAAGAGACTGATAAAGTCAGCAAAGCTCAAAGCCTGTTCTTCCCACCTGAATCGCTACCCCAGTCCCCCCCTGCACATGCGGTGTGGACCCAGTGGCCGCCCTGTCCCCTTCTTACTTACCCCTAACAGTCAGAAGTGGGAATCTGTCCACATAACTCACTCTTGGCAGCGTGACGAGGAAGCAGAAGCTGCCTTAACACAGTGCTCTGGTCCATGTTTAAGCACAGCTACGCTGGTAAATTCCAAGCAGGAATTCAACCAGCATCTATAAAACTCAAGCCCTTATGCGCTTGGCAACAAATTTCACTCTTTGCATAACGTTAGGCCTATGGTCCCCAAATATCTGTACATAGGTGCACAAGCTACAGGTACTGTACTGAACATTCCCTTAGATCCCCTGACTGATGCAAGTATTATGCCTGGGAATACAAACGTAGTACACCAAGGTTCTTACAGTAAATGTTCCTTTTTATGCAAAAAGCCATTCACGGGGGGAAGGGGAGGGAAGTTCAAGTGGTTGTATACTGAAGAAACCTTCTCAGTGATGCTGGGAGATGCAACCCTTTAGCACACCAGAATATATGCATATCTGACCTCATGGGTTTATTTAACTGGTCGCCTAAGGACTAAATTACTAGAGCAGGGACTACAGTTATTACACTCAGAAGCAGATAAATTACAGATGAATAAGGAGATCCGTGAGGTCTGTAAGTCTAATCTCCAAGACCATTCTCTGCATTACGCTCTGCTGCTGCAGCCAGGGCCTTCGATCCTGACAGTGCCTGGGTCCCAGGCTGAGGACAGGGGCATCTACCTCAGCAAGCTTCAGAGGAGTTTGGTGTCTCCTGAAGCATTGAGCATCCCCCTCCAGGAGCCAGGGCCCCAGGAGCACCCCCAGTCCCGCACTCCAAATCCACGTGGGAGCACGGGCCCCACCTGCCCCTTGCACTGGGTGGGGGGTGCTGCATCCCCAACCTGCACATGAAGCAAGAGCAGCTCTGACAGAGGGCTGGGGGAGGCTGTGCTCTCATCCGGGAAGCATTTCACACAGCAAGATTTGAAATCCTTTCCTAGGCCTCTGCCTGGCTAAGGCAGGCAACGCCAGCAGCCTCTGCTTCCTCCGGTAAGACTTTGAGGAGCTTGCTAGCCACATACAGAATAGCTTTTGCACCAGAGCAAAGATGCAGCATCACTCCAGATGTACCATTTGTCTTCAATTCCCCCCCATCAAAGCGTGTTTCTCACTCAGGACTGTATCTATGTCAGGTTTCACTTGAGAACAAAAGAATGCTGTAGGGCCTTCTAAAGAACAAAAATCAGCATAAATGCATGTAGTTTTCTCCTGGTCAGATGGCAGATTTTGAAGGAAGAAACAAAGGGAATTTTACCAAACTTGCCCTGCATTGTAAATCACTTCTGAGCTAAGAGTAAGTAGGGCAGTTCAATCCCCAGTGCCGTTTCTTCCAGGATGTTTCAGAGTGCCTGGAAATGCTTCTCTACACAGCACAGTCACAGCCTCATTTTGTCACCATTATTTCTGCAACATGAAGATCCCCTCAAAAGCAGAGAAATGAAATAATCGCTGTGCTGTGACAGAAGCACGACCTGATGCCATGCATCTGAACGGGGAAGGCGTTAGGGCCAGAAACCCTCTGCTCCACACCACCACCCATCTTTGTTGAGTAGCCAGGGCTTGGTTTGCTGGAATACCCACGATTACTTGGGTGAAACAGCACAGTTGCTATGACAGGCACTGCTTTCAATGCTTGAAAATAGGGTCCCTCTGACTCTCTCCTCCACTACCTGCCCAAACTCAGTTTCCCAGACAAACTGTTTTATCACCACTAAATCAAAATTAGAAGGAGGTGAGGCTGTTACCACACTTCACTTGCCTGTCCCATGGGCTGCATCAAACCAGCCGAGGAAAAGTCCTGCAGAGACTGGGGTAGAATCACAGGCACTGCAGAGCAGCACCTTGCACTTAGCCTGCTTCCACCTCTTAGGGCAAACGTTTGGTTTTCCTCTCACCTTCCCAGGTCAAGTGGTGAGGTGCTGGAGCACTAACACAGCTGCCCTTTTAATAGGATCACAGACAGCCCCCTGTTCATTCCTGCATCCCGCCCGCCATTTAACAAAACACTAATAAAACGGCATGTAGATTTCTGCCCTGTATTTTTAAAACAAAAAAGTGGAAGATGCTTTCTAGCCCCAGCTACCCAGAGAGAAGCTGCAATAGGCATACAGATTTTTAACCCCATGCCTGACTCCCCTCATACAAGCTTTATTACAAAGCTATCGTCTAGGAGACAAAACCTGCCTGCCTTATTTGAGTACAATTCCCAGTTTCCCTAACAGGATCCGTGCAGGTCTAATAGCAATTTGATCATCATACACCAGTTCTGCAGACAGACAAGGTAGCTAGAGGACTTGCAAACATCCCCAAGAATGGCTGACAAACATTGGAAAGCAAAGAGCCCTTGCAAAGTGGGAGAGGGGACAAAAGTAGTGAGGGTTTTAATGCAAAAAATAGCTCAGAAAGCATTTGCTGGGTGTTAAATCCAAAATCAGATTGGGTGAAGTGAGCCTCTTCTAGTTAAAAATAAGTCCAAAATCCAGATCATTTTCTAGCATATTATGCAATTAAAAAAAGAAAGGTGGGGGGGAGGGAGCAAGCTGAGCAGAGCTGAGGAACGGGTAGGCTGCCATCCAAGCTCCTTGGCCAGCTACCAGCGATCCCCGCGCCTGGAATCTCGGGTGAACAAAGCCTCTGAAATTTAGCACTACTGCCTAAGCCTGGTTTTTCTCTGCTCCCTAGTGTCACTTCCATGGACTACTCCAGAGATGTGCACGTGGGTTTGGGGAGCGAGGGGGGGCTTTGCTGTTCAAATGTTCACAAGGGACACACTTCCTTCAACTTCAGACAGATAGAGCAAGAAAGGGAGGGCTGGGCTAGCAAGAATTGAAACCCCTGCCCAAGTCCAGCACATTTTCAAAGCAGAAATGGGTTAGGAGGAGAGTGAGCAGCCTTCTGTCCCTTCCTACTCTCTCCTCCACCTGAAAAAAGACAGACTGTCCTAAAGACATACCAACGCTCCTTCCACAATGCTCTGTTTAACGGAGAAATTTTTAAATGGCTTGGGGACTATGAGAGTTTTGAAGTTTGTCAGGCTCTGCCAGGAATGTGTAAAAATACTCACTGTACAAAGCAAACCTTTTTCCCCATGATAAAGAAAACAGACCAATCGTGTGGCCACATTCCGTCCCCTGCACTCAATTATTATTGTCAGGGGATGTTGACAAGCATTTCAAATGAACCCATTTGAGCCCACTTGCATCCATGATTGAGGTGCTGGTAGTTAAGACATATTTTAAGCTGATCAGAAAGAGCTATGGGCTCGTCATTAGTAAACACAACATTAACCTCTACATCATTTTCCAGGAAGCTTAGAAATGATTCAAGGTTTCCTGTATGTAGGACTGTCAGTCTCTCACATATCACTCGATCTTCATGTAGCTTGGTTCACAGTTTGTCCTTTTAAAAGATAAAAGCCAGTTTCACCTACTGGCTTTTCAGCACAGCTTTCAGTTTCCTTTTCCCCAGAAATGCTCTCTGAAGTGGGTTTAACCATTAATGCAGCAAAGCAGGATGCCAGGCCAAGCAAGGCAGGGTTTATTCCCCCAAACAGGGGGCTCAGGTGAGCACTGCCAGACTCTCAACTTTCTAAGTTTTATTTTATTCCCTTCTCCTCTGGCATGCAAACAGGAATTGTAAAAACCTTTTCCTTCAGTTTCCATAATCATTTTATTCATTCTAAGTGAAGCAAGGAGACATAGGTATCTTTTTAGGCCAGCGGATAAGAGTTGGTCAAAACAGACACACTTCCAGGCTTGCAAGCTGTTCTCTGGATCTCCATAAAGGAATTCTGTAGTTTCTGACCACCAGAGCTTAAGACTACGTCGCCTGTTTGTTCTTTACAGTTCAAACCATCTCTTCCCTCCTTCAACCAACACTTTCATGCCTACATTAGAGATCAACGTTGTACGTCGTATGATACTGAACAACATTAGGAAAAAAGCAAGCTGTACAGTGCCAACATTTGATCTGTTTCAGTTCTGTTCATCTCAGAAACTTAGGGTCACATCCATGGAGGGTCTTTTATGCATCTATTTTGTCTGGGCAAAAATCCCAGCCAGATGTATTTCTGCTGCATCTCCACCCATCTGCCAGCAAATGTCACTTTGGGGCCAAGCGTTAAAGAGTTGAGATGGCATGTCGCTTTCTTGTTGTTTTAATAAAGAATGTTGCAGGGTTTTGGTATGCAAGTTAATTTTCAGTGCTACTTAGGTATGTGGAACCAGAAAGCTGAAGAAAAGCAATGGAAAAACTGCATTTATCCCAGGGTTGGGGCAGGGGGAGTTGCTTGGAGATCTTCCCCAATATTATCCACCAGTTGGCCCCAGGTCTGGAAGACCCAGACCCAAAAGCTGAACCATTGTTACCAAAAAAGATTCTACTTGCTTTTTTGCCCATTTAGGGTGATTGCACGCGCCTCAGAGCCAGAGAAACCCTAGCATTGTTTGGGAATTGGCTTTTCTTAATTGAAAAACAAAAGTAATATATATTTTTTTTCATTTGCATGTCGTTTAGCTTCCTTTTATTGGCTCTGCATGCTCTTCAGACAGAGCTGGAAAAAATGCAGTTGGGGCTCAGCAGAAGAGATAATCAGTCTGGAACGGGTGGTTCTCTGGAGTCAACCATCATCGATTAAACACAAAAAAACTTGTGCAATGACTGACTGTGTCTCTGAGCCCACTTAGTGACAAATCCTTTGCTCTCCAGAGGACAGAGGTAAGCACACATCATGAGGGAAGTATTGTATTTATCAATTGTACTTAGGATGTTCCTTTGTCACTGCTGGACTATTTCTGAAGTCTTTAATAATTGGAATTTTGTCACAGGGAAGCACTAAATATGTAAAAACAGAGGGGAAAAGTGATTTGATTATCTCACCAATAATAAAAATAGCCTTTAATATTAATTCTCAAAGGTTTTTATCAGTTTAGTTTAAAATGTCTCTCAAGACTGAGCGCTTTTCTTGGAAATCAATTCCACAACTCACTAGTCCCTCCCTGCTCATCAAGGAAGATAGGAAGGAAAAAAAGAAAGAGGAACCAAACACCAAGAGGGACAGCGGAAAAGGATTTTTAAGTAGTCACATTTCCACTCCTATCAGTCGGTCTAGAGGATGAACAGCTTAATACAGCAAGGTTCACTTTTAGAACAAACACCACGTTGCTCAGAAAGGTAGAATCATCAAACCCCAGAGTTCACAGGCAGGCATTCATCTCCACACAGCTGAATCCCAAAAGACAGACATGAACAGCAGGGGCTCATGCAAAAAATGGAGCTTGAAGTAGGACCAGTTACTTTCTGAAATCTTGAGTAATGAAAACCACAGGAGAGAGAAAGAAAAAAAAGGTAACTTGGGGGAATTAAAACACTACTTAACAGACACATGCACTCAAAAAAAGCCACACAAAAGTCCCCCAAACCCCAAAGAGAGTACCTAATTTGCACATTTCATTCCCAAAACAAAGTTTCCCAAAGCTCAGGTGTAAATGAACCTCACCAGGGTTTCTTGGAGACTCTATCCAGTAAATTACGCAAGCACTTTCTGTGTCACTTCTGGCACATGAAATATTATTTTCCTCTCCTCCATCCCTCAGTACTCATCCTTGAGGGCTGCACTGGCTGCATCCTAGCCCAACGGTAGTGAATGAGTGTTTTGTTACTGACTTCAGCAGGATCAGGATTTGGCATACATAGCTGCAGGACCAAAATAAAAAGGCCTTTTGTGCCAACTGGGTTCAACTGGCAAGATGAGAACTAGATCCAGTAAGCTAGCCAATGCAGGCTGGGCTGCCATGAGGCATTTCAGTGTCGCCAGATCCAGCCTGAGGGACCACCTGAACTTGTGACCAGTGCCCACTACTTCAAAACATCTGTCCTCTATAGCTAAGGAGGCAAACATGTAAATCTCTCTCTCCCCATCCCTGTTTACACATCCCCAAGGTCATGTCAGAGAGACCAAGAGTGGCCAGTCTCAGAAATTTCCCTCAGGGCAGGACCATGGGCTCACCCACCACAGAACGATGCTCTGTGGCCTGCAGGATACTGGCAAAGCAGAGCAAACCTTCCCCAGCAGCTGGGAGACGGCCTTGCCTCCAAGAGCACAGGCATCCTCCTCCTATTCAGAGCTGGAAAGGAGGAGAAGCAGCGGAGGGGAATGCCAACATAAATCTGGCACCCTCTCCCAGCCTCGCTAAACACAAGGAAGAGAGCTGAACAGCCCAGGTGTCGAGCTTTAGCTCCAGGACTGAAGTGAATAAGCAACGTGGACTTTCGGAGGCGACAGCCACAGTGTGATCAAAATCACCCCTCCTTTAAGATTTCATCTGTTGACACCAGGGTCTTTAAATCCTGGCACGGCAGCATCCCTGGGAGCTAGTACAGCGTGTACCACACAGTAACACACAGCTACGTTCAATATGCTGCAGCTGGCTTGCAATTTATACACTGACTGGTGGTGTGGGTTTTTCTTTTTTTTTTTTTTTTTAGGGTTGCTTCTCAGGATCTGATGCAGACTTTACTTGTTCAAGTGTAATGTGTCCATGTTGCCTGGCTAGAGAGGACTCCTGACAACTGCTGCCTGGTATGAATTGGGTCTCCTGTCACACGAGTTAGAGAACAAAACCCCCAACCCTAGACAAGAGGTACAGGGAACAGAGCTGTGCTGGAGTTTGTCCTCTCCAAACAGAGTGCTCAGACATTCTCCATTTATAAGGTTTGTTTACCCTGATACTTACATTTTACATTAATTCTGTCTGCACTTTTTTTTTTTTTAAACTGAGTGAAGTTTAATAAGCACTTACAAAACTCTGCTTTAGAGCTATTATCAAAAAATTGGCCTCCTGGGTAGCTCTGTGCTTCCAGAGAGCACAGGGAATTGTTTTTGTTTGCAAGCCTTCACTACAAGGCTGTTGGTGCCAGCAGTAACTGTAAGTGGCAGGTATTTCTCACATATATTTTATAGAGACCTAACCCTTCCCATCTCCTGTGGTGGACAAGTAACCTCAGCTCTTCCAGAAGAAGCAGAGAGGCAAGCAAAGCTGCTCAGCACCCTAGTCCTGCATTTAGCAAGAAAGGCAGCTTCCCTCTCCCTACAGTATTGCAGCCTTAGCCCTCTGCTTTAGGCACCCATGAGTGAAGACTAGGGGAGAGCAGTTAGCAAGCTAAGAGTGACAGGGGTCTTTTCTAATCTCAAATTAAAGTCGAAATAAAATGGGAAATCGTAATGGGTGACTTTCAGAGACTAATCTAAGGAGGAATTAGTTAGGGACTGTGCAAGCAAACCTCCCTGCAAACATGAGACAAGACATCAGAGGGAAGCTCAGACTCTCATTTGAGGATCATCTGAAGTCATGCAGCTCTCGTGGGGGTTGACTTTGGTACTCAGAGCCTGGAGTCCCCAGGTCCCTGAAGGAATGTCCATGTTAATCAGAAAGTAAGGTGAAGCCTTCCCTAGCAAATAAGCAACGCAATTATAAAGCCAGTCAATAGTGTAACACCAGCCAACGTGTTCCAGCGATATTTTGAAACTGTAATCTGATCCTACTGTTTCCATCCTCGTGCCTTGCCTGCTCTCCCTTGTTGCATACTGTACTATTTGAGGCCCAGAGGGCAAAGCAAGCTCTTGCTGTTTGTTAATGATCAGAAACTGCATTTTGAGCGAGAGCTCTACATGCGCCGCCCACGCGACTTTCTTGGTAGTTTCTTAAACTTGCAGCCCATCGAAGCCCTGCTAGAAGGCTCTCTGAAAAACAAAAGCAAGCAAAACAACCAAAACCACGACTACAAACTTCACTTCTGCCTTCATTTTCCAGCTCCACGCTAAAAAAAAAGGCAAAGCCTCAGTCTAAGGCAATCTCCAACTCTGTAGTGTTTTAAGTCTTGCAGGAAGCATATGCCTCTATTAAATTGGAAACAGTTTCTAATGCTGTCAGTTTGCTAAATGTAACATGTTCCCCTGGAAGAAGTGGAGCAGTTTTAATGTTTTTGACTAACTGCACACACCAAACAGAGTATGTCTGATAAAGCTGGAATGGACTCCAATAAATATAGCTTAGAATAAATTACTGCCTCATTAAGTAATTGTTTGGAAAAAGGAGAGCTGGTTTTCTAGATTATAGTCATGTTATTACCGGTGTTTATAATGTACGGAATTCTATCAGGGTAGCAGAACGTAATGCAAGTTTAAATCAGATGAGCACTTGTTAGCTCATTAAACCATTAAAGACTACCCTGGCAGAATTAGAAGGTGAACAAGACTGCACAGGTTCTGTGCGTGGAAAGCTAGCTAGGCATATTTCAAACCAGCTGCGAGGCTGAAGTCAAGAGCAAAAGCTGTGAGTAGCTCTGGCAACTTCTTTTCAGTACAAAGCAAAAGCAGGGATATAGCTTTGTTACAATAGCAGGGCTAGAAAACATTTATTCAAAGTAGGTTTTATTCATGTACAGGAAGGCAGTTGTCTTTACTAAAAAAAGGAACAGGTTTGGATTGCCCAGCAGAAGTAATTTCTATCTCAAAGGTCTCACACAGCCAAAATGTCAATTCTCACAGGTTCTGCTTCAGACAGGACTTCCCATCAGCATCCTTACAACAGTGCCCAGCAGATGCAAACAAGACCCCAGCCTGCCTTTTGTGGTCTTGTCCTTAACTGGCAGTTTTGAGAAACAAGCTTTCTACAACTGCTAACGCCTTCCTCAGCCCTGCGAAGCCTTGGTGAAGACGTGGCCCTGCTGACCACCAACCCCAGCTATACCTGCTTTGAGCCAGATGGAGGATTCCCCCCTTCCCACGATTGGGAGCTGTTTTGTTAGGGTTAGTCATTGGGAGGAGAGAGGTTTTCAGGCAAGCTGCCCTCGCCTTGGGTCATACCTCCATGCCAAATCCTCTTTACATCCTTCCCAGATGGCTGCACGCACTGTCCACTCACAACAGCACCCGTGCTGCCGCACAGGAGCCTCCTCACTGGGGAGCAGCTTGGCTCAGACTCTGTGATTCAAAGAGCCACCCAAAAGATCCAGGCCAGGGTTATTCTGATATTCGGATCTCCACGTGGCAGCATTAAGGAAGCAGCCAGGCCTGCCAAGAACGAATCAAATTATACTGTGCTGTGTACACACGGGCTGAGCAACTCTGCTGCCAGTATCAAAAGCTCAAGGACTAGGAGCTGCGTTACACACCTGGGCATCAGTAGTAGGAAATCAGAGCTGCAGTAAATAAAACCAGACACAGCACTAGGCCAGATCCTCTGACTTTACTACGTGATTAGCTGATTATTCAGCAGACTCTGCTTGTTGTCACCCAAAAAATATGTGAGGGCTTCTACACACAAGCCTCGACACGATCAACCAAGAAGCTCCCCCTGCTCCACATTATGGTTTTGGGTTTTTTTTCCACAAGTCCAGCACTCTGGGCTTCCTTGCACAGGCGATGCCAGTCCTGCAAGCAGGACCAGAGCACGATGAAACCTCCCCGCCAGTGGGAAAGGAGCCACACCAGAGCCGGTGGGCTCAGCTCTGTGCTGGGAGAACCAGAGCCATAATCTCTTCAAGTAGTGAAGCAGCAGCAATTAAGACGGCTGTGTACCGCTTCAGGGCCCAATTCAGCCCAGGGCTGACTGCCTTCCATTTCTTCCCATTGCAGAGCCGGCAGGCATCAGCACAGTGAAAGCACTGGCTAAAAAGAAGCATCTTACTTGTAAATTAAATTCAAAACAATCTGAAAGAGGGAGCACGGCCACCAGAAAGTGACACAGGCTAGCAAACACTCCCTTTTCACTGCTAAAATTACACGCCTGTAACGACAAGATGCTACTGGTCAGACTGTAAGGGGGAATGATGAAATAGCAAGACTGGTTATACATCCCTCCTCCCCTGCAACGTCGTTCCAAACAATAGATTACAGCAACATTGTGTTATATTGTAGAAGATGTCTCTATTGGCACACACATATCACGGTCTAGCTGATATTTTTAGCATATGTAGGGATTGAGTATTGCAGACCCGTCTTCACTGGATGTGTATAATTCCCACAAAGGTTAATGAGAATTGTGTGTGCATCCAAGAGAGACGAGACCCCTCTGTATATAATGAGAGAGTTTTTCTTGTGTATGTATAATTATTTGAATTGAATCCTTGCTTCCAAGCTTATTGTAGCATCTTTTCCCTAAAGATACTTCGTTTATCCCCCTTGTCGTAGACCCTTAATAAACACACAGGGGGGAAAAATACCCATGCTACTGTGGAAAGAACTGAATGGTTTGCCAAGAAGTAGGTTATTGCTCTGAAAACAGTGTTGAATAAATTATCACAGTGAAACTGAAAAGCAGCGAATGGCAGAGGGGAAGAAGAGGAGAGGAAAAAAAAAACCTCTGAAGAAATGTATACTGCAAAATGCAACATATATCCCACCAATGACAAGTCATTTTAGTTTCTGGCCTGCAGATTTTATTTGTTAACTAATTTCTCACTACTGAGAGTTAAAAGAGGAGAAAAGAAAGGTGTTTCCCTGACATTTTTTAAAGCAGCTAAAGGGCATATGAGACATTTTCAACATTTCTGCTTTAATTAACATAGCCCTGCAAACAAGTATATTCTGTGAAAAAGCACCCACTCACCCCCGAGTTTCTCTTCAAGAGGTTGAAAAGCTGTTGGACATTTCTCCACTACCAGTGAAAACAAACAAACAAAAAGAGGTAGTTAAAGTTTGACATTAAAGTTTGCTAAGATGGTGTTAAGTGATGTTAGACAAGATGATAACTGTTGGCCTTTCAGTCCAGTGTACTAAAGCTCTTGTGTTTGTTGAAATACAGCATGTGTTTCCCATCCTACGAAGGAGCCTTTTGAAAACTGATAAAGGGAACTCTGGCCAGCCTTGAACTATTCTCAACCTGCAACAGCTATGAGTTAGAGATGAAAGAGATCCCCTTTTTTGAGGCACCTGCTTGATTTCACAATAAAAACTACTGCACCAAATTGATATCCTTTAAAACAGTCACCATGGGATCCACGTAACTTTTATGTGTAGTAATTTAAACATTCTCAAATAAATCATTTAAATGTATATGGGACACCCTCTTAATAGCATATTTTAACAACGTGTATTAAATCTGTGTTTCAAAGTAGGCTTAGTACAGGTCAATTAACATAGAACAAACAAACTTAACCACAAACTAAGTCTTTGGAAATTGGGAGTGGAACATACATAAGGAGATCAGGAAACTGAAACTAAATGTCCTAAACTTCATTTCATATGCAGTCAGGCACAACCCATTCACCTCACCCAAGATTGTATTACACTGATTTTTTTCCCCCACAATTAAAAAAAACCCTCATCACAGCACATATGTATCATGCATGTTCCTCTGCCAGCAAGCGGAAGCACAGCAGCAACAGGAAGCTTCACACTGTATATTACACACACAGAAAATATTCTCCCTCCTATTCATTCCCAAGTTATTTGTGGAATACTTTAGTTAGGAGAAAAAGGGGGAAGGGCTATTTAGAAGAGCCGATTTTGACAAACAGATGGAGTAGGAGTGTAAGGGAGACCGTGAGCTATATCACAGGAGGCTAACCTAAGCAGGTTATTGTACCCCTGGGACAGCCAGCACAGACAAACCCTGGTCAAAATCCCTCTGACCACAGCACAGACATAAAATGTAAGTCACTCCTCCTACACAGGGACAGGCAAAGGCACAAGAACCAACCAGCTACAAATCATGCTATGCCAAAAATACATAAGGAGTGGCTTCTTTCTCACATGAACAACACACAACGCGCACACAGAGTGGTAAGAAAGCAAAATGCTACTACTGTTTAAAAAAACACTGTGGTTTGCGCATGAACGCCAGTCTCCTATCTTGATGAAATACGTATTTTAAAAACATGCAAATGATATACATGCACATGTATGTGTATCTATAAATGCTTCTTCCAGGGGTGAAAGAGTGCCTGTAAAAACACATGAAAAGTAAAGAGTTTGTGGAGGCACTGGATGATGATGTATTTCTGAATTAGGTTTTAAAACTTCATTTTGCAGCTACCTGAAGTTAAGACAAAGCTGCCTTTAGGCATCTCAAACTAGTCAGACCTGCTGTAGCAGTTGCACAGTCTGCTTCAAATATGCCCTCCACGCTCCTTTCAACCTCCACCCCAATGTATATCCGCATAGTTTACCTCCAATCATGGGTGGTTCTTTCTATAGCGCAGTTCACTCAACCTTGCTGCCTGCCTGGCACGACAGAGGTTTTTAAAGACTACAGGCTACTATAAGAAACTCTAAGAAAACAGCTGATAATTGTCACATTTCCATTAAAGGTGAGTGTGGCTCAAATAGCACAAGGGTTTCCCAGGGGGATGAAAAATCTGGGATCAAGGAAACAGTTTTATTTGTTGCACATCATCCAAGCAAGTTTTAGGGCGAGTTTAGATCTTTTCACCAACCCAGGGTTCCTTTGAAAACGGAACTTCTTTCTCCTGCTACTTCCACATACTGCCTAGTTTTAAAAATAATATTAAAAGAAAACAAAACGCATTTTCACTTTTCTCTTTGTATTCTACTATATTAAGAAAACCATTTTTTATTCTAACTTCACTGGAAGCAGAAACTGTCAGATGAAATTCAATACATCTTACTTGTGTGAAAGCAAACTAAACAGGCTTTGGCTCCTAATAATTACACAGACTGAGACTCACTTTATTCAATGCCACTTAAAACTCAATTCTGGAGCGATATTAATGAGAAATTCCTCTCTGAGTCCACTGCTCCTCAAAATACTGACCATATTACATAGGTTGGGAACTTCAGGCGTTATATGGCAACACCTATGGTTTTATGTATCAACCAAAGCAGAGTACTGAGCCAGGCCCCTTATTTGGAAGAGTAACGGCTTGAACTAGCCTAATACAGGACTCTGAGCATGGTTTTAATATCATTGCAGCAGCCTGAACTCTGATGTGGTGGTGGCTGCTGTCTCACTTGAGCTAGCTGAACCTCCACCCTCAAAGAAGGGACAAGTGAAAACCAGAAATTCGCTGTCTGGTCACCTGACAGCTTCTTTGGTCCTTTCAAGCTGTCTTGCTCTTCATCACGACTTAAAGCCATTTTTAAAGACCAATAAGGCTGTACTGCCAGTTGCTCAATGCCCCTGGAGACTGCCCCAGCTCTCCCTTGAAAATGCCCCCCAGACCAGCTCTTCCCCAGCCTGGAATTCCCCTTTGCACAGGAGGAATCTCCCAGCTGCAGGTCTACCGGTGTGTCTTCACAGCTCCTCCCGGCCACTTTGAAATGACACGAGCATCTGACAGTCATCGGGAGCCTTCAGTGAAGCAAATGTCAGTGTGTAGTTTCTATTCTGCACGATGACACACTGTTTGATACCTGTACAGCCATGACTCGGAGGGTAGGGACCCTGCTGTGATTGGTCCTGTACAGCTGCAGGATATACAGGCCTATTTCTTCAACAAAACCTCTGCTGTCTCCCAGCCACGTTTGCCTTGGACTTTGTTTTTGCTCTACTTCAGTGCACCCAATGGCAAAGTTAGCACTGCATTTACAGGGCTTTCTTTCCCCACTTGTGTTGAACAGTCAGTATTGTTATCTTATTTTCTGTTATAGTGTTTGCATTGGTAATGCTGAACAAACCTGAAGCCTCCACTAACAGCAAACACAAAAATTGACTCTGTTTATAAAAGAATTAAAGAACAAACACATGTTGAGGGTCTCTCTCCATTTACAGAAAAAGGCACTTCTTCATGACAGCACAGTTTCTCTGACTGATGGAAGTTTAGAAATAAAACAAGGGCAGAAAACATGCAGTTATGTTATATACCCCTGAAGAAAATGATCAGTGTTCTCAGATTGGCAAATTCCACTTTCTACAAACTATTAATTAGCAAAAGATTCATCTACACTAAAGATCTGTGCTTACTGCCAACATGCTTACATTTAAGCTGGACCTTGCTCTCTCCTTTGGAACACTCCTGATCTTTGGACTTGGTAACTGAAAGCTGCTGCCTTTTCTGGCACTGATTGGTGTGTGTGTGCATGTTAAGGAACCATTGCAACTGGAGCTGTCTCCTCATGAGCCGGTTACACATATAAAGCTAAGTTAAAAGAAGGTGTCTCTTGCTACCCAGCCCTTATAAAAAGCAGATCACCAGAAGACTACTTACACTTTCAAAGTACTGCATCCTCCTTGCTTGACAGATTACACTTTAACATGTTGCATAAAAACACAAATAGTCACAAGTATTTTGGATCACTTGTCTAGTGTTAGCACTGCTGGAGATGAACTGTGCTAGGAGTGGTTTATATCAGCATAAAAAAAAGTCAGAGTTCCTAAAAAAAAAAAATTTTCACTATGAATTATTTATTGGAAAAATAAAAGCAGCCTGTGCAATTGATGGCAAAATTCTTCAAACTAGATATTGCATAAGATCTGCTGTACTTCATGGAAGCTAAAAAAAAAAAGAATACAAAATCTGAGGTTTTCTTTGATATTAGGACATTATCTCAAACTCCTTGATGCCTCTCAGGCAGACAATTTGATTGCTTGGATTATTTATATTATTATTTCCACCAAAACACTGAGAAACTGTCACTATTTCATCTTTCACATTAAAAAGAACAGGTGTATAAAGGAACACAATTACTATTCTTAATAAATCAGCACCTACAGACGTTTTTAATGCTCTTTAAGACTGCTTCATCTACAGATAAAACCTGAAGTACCTTCGGCTAGCAAGTTTCTTTTTGTTTGTTTTTAATCAGCTTCAGGGAAAAAGAAATCAGCTTGACACAAAAATCAAAGTGGTGTTTTAATATGCACAAAGTCTAGTTTCGTTTGTTAGCAGTCCAATCCAGTTCCTGCAGAAAAGGAGTAGGTGGGTCTTGCTACCAACTTAAACGGATGTAGAATCCGTCACAAAAGGAAGAAGATCTACAGCTGTTACGTTAGATGCTGCAATACTTGCCTGGACAATGGAAGTATTCCCTAGGACACGCTCCCAGATACCTGTCTGGTAGCACAACTGCTAATCCTCCTCCTATCTCTACCACCACCACTAGCTCATTATGTTAAATCAGATTCCAAAGATACCATCCTACTATGTAAAAATGTATGCATTTTAACTTCAAGCAGAAAGGGCTACTTTCAATTTACCCTGCTTGATCCACTGCTTAATGTCTACAACAATGTAAGTACAAGCAAGAGCAACTTTTAAGAAAACATAATTTATTGCTACAATCCGTTTTACCACGTGAAAACTTTCCGTGCACTTAGATGGAAACTGAGGTGCCTCTGTCAATTTTGTACCCTGTGAGAAGCCTGTAAGAAAGACCTTCATTTGTGCAGGTGAATTCCCCCCCAAAAAATAAGAATAAGAAGGTAGGAAGTGTCTTTTCAACTCCCACGAACAGAAACTGTTTACTCCATTAGAGAGACAAGCATAAAACTGATGTTAGGGGGCGGCCAAGCCCTCTACCACCATTGTTTGAGCAATAGCATATTCTACGGTGGCCAAATCCAGCACCTACTGACGGCAGCGAGAGCCACCCTGCTGACTTCACCGGGCACCAGCTGAAAAAGCTCGGGCTTTCCTGATCCCGAGAGCTTTGGACTTGTCTGAACACAGACCGCCACACGCAACAGCTCTGGTGTGCTGTGCTGAAGTTTGGGTAAAGGGGCTGACAGCCCCCCCCCAGATCGATATGAAATGGGCAGATTCGCTTGATTTTACACCGGCAGCTGACCCGGAGCTGTAAATCAGCCAGTCAGGGTCCCTAGGGGACAGCACACAAACCCTTCCATAGATTTGCAACAGAAGCGGCCCTGGATTTTCCAGCTGTGCTTCACAAAACGCAAGAAATGACAGCAGGTAACTGCACTCCTATTTTCACGCTTCATGAGCACTTCTCTTCCTAGATCCTGACACACCGACTTGGGTAAAGCAGCAAACGCTCTAAATGAAAGCCGCATGGCATAAAAAAGAATTTTTTTCAAGCGTCGTTGTCCGTCCGCACCCCCCCCCCCCCCGAGGGAAATCCCCATAAACATTTTTTTCGCCATCGCTTCCAAAAGATAACCCACCCTGCTCAGAGAATGCGCCCCCCCAAACGCCTGTTCCTCCGTGCTGGCGGTGCTCCCACGGAAGACCCAAGTGCACTATTGCTCAGGGTAAAGCCACGATAATCCCCCGCCCGGCTGCCGCCCTAACACCCACCCCTGGAAAGGTCCAGCCAGCGGGGCCAAGCGGGTCCTGCCCAGCCATATGTCAGCTTTGCTCGAGCGGAGTCCAAGTCTCCCCCAGGCCCTTTCAGCTCTCCTGGCGCTACGACACGCACTTTTGGGGGTATCCTCAAGTCCCCGCTCTTGCTGGGAAAAGGGAGCGAGGCTGTAGCTTCCCGGCTCAAGGGGCTTCCCGGCGCACACCTTAACTCACCGGGGTAAAGCCGGTTTCTCCAAGTCGGATGGAGCGCGGTTCTTGAGAACACAACCGCCCGCACTATAAAAAGTCTATTCCGACTGCACGCACGCACCTGCTTCGGCCCGGGATCCCCGTGCATGGGGGGGGGCGGGGGGGGGGTTGTATTTTAAGGGTAATCTCCCTCCTCTGCTCATCTCAACACGATCCGCCCCGGAGGAGAGGGGGAGGACACCCGCCCCGAGATCCCTCTGCCCGGGCACAAATTTCAAGGTAGAGATAAAACAAGCCGCGATGACTCGCAAAGCCGGGGGTGGGGTGTCGCGGCCCCCCCGCTCCCCCCGAGCCGCACGCCGCTGCCCCCCAGCCCCACTCACCACATGCAGCTCCACCTGAGAACTAACGCATGGAGCGGGAGGGGGGGGGAGGTCGCAAACTCTCGCCCTAGAGCAGCTCCATATGTCGCTCCCTCGCCGCGCCGCTCCGGGGAGGGGCCGGTGGGATGCGGAGGAGGAGGAGGAAGAGGAGGAGGAGGCAGGCGCAGGCGGCGTGAGGATTTAAGCCTTCGCTCTGCCCCAGCGGCTGCGATCACGCAGCATTATACAATGGAGGAGGAGGAGGAGAGGGAGGAGGCACCAGCCCCGGCTCCCAGCACTTGCCGCCAGCACTGACGACAGGGGCGGCTCCGGCGAGCTCCTCGCCCTCCGGCCCCGCGTCAAAGCTCCGCCTCGGCCCCGGCCTTCCTCTCCCCCCCTCCCCGTGGCTGCTGCTGCTCCTCCTCCTCTCTCTCTCCCCCCCCGCCCTTTCCCCAGCTCCGCGGCCGCCGGCGCGGCTGCCCACGCGTGCCTCTGCCCCGGGCGGGCGGCGCGACCCCCGCAGCGCGGCCGCCGCCGCCACCGGTGCTTCCCTGGGGAGCTCCGGGCCTCGGGCCGGGACAAAGGCGGGTGCCAACGCGCCCCGACCGCAAATATGCCAAGTATCCCTGCTATCCGGCGGCGAGGAGCCGGCCGGGGGACGGAGCTCGGCTGCCCCGGTCAGCCCCGCTGCTCCCCCGCATCGGGGCTGTCCCCCCAGGCCGCCCCGGCCAGCCCCCCGTCCCCGGAGCTCACCTGGGAGCCGAGGGAGGCGGCAGCCCCCCTCCCTGGGATCCTCGCTGCTAATTTGGGCTGTGCAGATCCCACCGAAGCACAAAAATGAGGCCAAACGGAGACGTTCGAGAGCACGAAGACTTGGGGGAAGCGGGGGGGATGGGGGGGAGCTCGGCACCAGGCGCTATCTGGAAAGACGACGATTATTTTAAGTTACCTCAATGACTGTGTTTCGAAAGGAACTGTAATCCCAGCCGGCGCTGTAAAAGGCGATTCAAACACCTAGTTTTGGCTGCAGCCCCAGCCGCATCTCGGATCATTCCGGCCTTTCATGTTCCACTCAACCGGTTGTACTTTGGGACAATAAAGCTTTAAGACCTAACATAAAGGCGATTATTAGTCATTAATATCATGACTCGTTTACGTATTATGCTCAAAATGGTCTGTAATGATTTGTGATCAATCAAGCTGATGGTCTTGTTAAAAATTAAGTTCCATTTTCAGCTAGAAAACCAAAAACTAAAAGAAGTATACTTTAAGAGGGAAGATCTCTTTAACCTGGAAATTGTATCTGTATAAAATCCACAAAGGATAAAACCCACACAATTAAAATAGTGAATCTGCCAAAACAGAAGGAAATTAAGTGATGATTTTATGGATTCTTGACATTATAAATGAAAAGACCCCATCTAACTGAGGTTTAAACACTAAGACTGGTATTTCAGATAATACTCTGCTGAAGTCACTAAAATGGGAGGAAAGGGCATCAGATCTGAAAACTGCCGTTTGACTTCACCAGTTCTGGAGGCCTCAGCACACCTCTCCCCTTCCACCCCTGCTATCAGCCATTCCTTTGAGGAGACCCAAGCTCTCTCATCCTCTCTCTGCGGTACAAAGGTAGACCTGAATCAGATCTGCAAAGCAGTTCGTGAACCGTTTACTGAATTTTGACAAGTGACTTGCAAATTGCTCAGGAGCTGGCAAAAATGAAACCCAGAATTGCCCCTGGCTGAATACTTTCCAGCAGTAAGGCGCTGAAATTTGGGGAATCCTTCTACTTGGGGAAACAAGTCTCTTCTTGAAATTACAAGAGTTAGAACAAAAAAAAAAAATCAGTAAGTAAAAGGAAAAGATTGGTTTTCTTAAGGGCCTCAGTGGTACCTCGTCAGTGAGCTTCAGCCTACTCAAAAGCCAGCCAGAATATTTTTTAATACTTGTACATTTTCGATTTTTTGGGGGTTTTTTAACATGCCAGATCCACTGAATTTCAGGGCCACATTCTGCCCTCCTTTACACCAGATTTGTAACACAGCATGATCTGGCCTTGCGTAATTGTGCTGTGGATGCACGCAGCCGAGCAGTGCCTGCCTTCTGGAGCTCAAAGTCCGCAGCAGGTTCACAGTCCCTGCACCTTGGGTGTGTGCACGCTATCATCGGCACCATAGGCATAACCACAAACATTTGCTAAATAAGCAGCTGGGCTCCGGTCCGATATCCACAGCCCCGATCTTGCCATGTTATACTCGGCAGTAAAAGGCCTGAGTCTGTATCATTCGAGTTCTAAATGCGTCTGACTTCGTTAGGTTACTCCAATTTTACACTAGCATAAGAAGAAACTCACCGCCCCTTCTGTTTCCTACTGTAACTCCCCTGGGCCTTTCTTGGCAGGAGTTTAGAGTCACACTAACTCAGACCGTTGCTCCAAACACAAGTAGTACAACCTGCATCCATACTCAGAAGCACTCTCAACCGAGCAGAGGTCAGGATACAAATCGATACGAGTAGAGTTGCTTCCTACGCTTTGTGCACAGCAGAGGTTCCACTGTGGCGGGATGAGGTTAGACTACACAAGGCGAATAATCCTACCACCGACTGCTCCTCACATTGCCTCACGCCTGATTTAACGAGACCTTTCTGGCCAAGAAACTCCCCTCTGCAGCTCCAGAGCAATCTGACCAGAAGGTGTCTGCAAGACTCAAATGCAGTTTTCCTGAACATGTTAGTAAGCGTGGAGAAACAGCCTGCAACTGAGCCACAAAATGCTGTACAAGGAAGTGTATCTCGGCCAGAGGCTTCCAGAGCCTGCAGGAGCAGAGGGAAAAGTCTGCATGTCTACAAGGAGGAGCCACCCAAAACGCATCCCATTTTGGATCGGTGCACACAAGAGCTTCCCAAGGAGCAGCAGCAGAGGTCTAATTGTGCAGTCGTAGTTTTCCAACAGGCCCCTGAACTGCTCACACATGAAGACAACACGCTAACAGAGAAGGAACTAAACTACGTTTTTCTACAGTGGTACTGACCTGACGTGGGCCCCAGGCATAAGCACAGCCCTGACTGAGCAAGGGTGGTCAAAGCTTGCCTGACTGCGGCCAGGTCTCCTGTTGATCATTCAAAAATCCTCCTCTGTGTTAGAGATAAATAAATGAACAAACAGAAATCAAAGATTGGGAAGACTGGGAAGGGGGAAACAGACACCAGACTTCACAGCACAATTTATTAGAAATACTACAGACTGCCAGGTAATCTCTGCCTATCAACACGTGCTAATTAGGAAAGAGCAGCAATGTTTGGTGTGCTGGAACATCAGCATCCCTCAGGTTTTTCAAAAAAAGAGGCACTGAACTGCTTCCTATGTTTCTAATTGCATCTTTGGCCTTTTTCTTTGTAATTGCAGTACACATTAATACTGTGAGATTTCCTCAGCTAACTGTACAACACGTTTTCATTTTCTCCCTGGATGTTTTTGCTTCCATGCGTGCAGGAGCTGGTGGGCAAATACCCAACACTGCCCCCAAAGCAGACAAAATTTTGCAAATAAAGACCCAGTCAGGACCAGTAACTTGGGAAAGGCTAAACAAAGGGCCTGCCTGTGGCCCAGGATGCTCATTCCACTAGAGCAGCGCTCCCCACCGAGCCACGCAAGTCTCATGGGTAAGAAACAAGCACGCTACAAGCACAGGCATGATTAAACATCATGAAGACCTCATACCGTCTCCATTCAAGCTAGCCCAGGCAGGAGTCAGCACTGACCTACTGGAGGTGGGCCCTTCTCATGCAAGGCTCAGGCAAAACCAAAAGCAAGACCCTCAAACCCAAAAAAACTGGGGTGCTGCATTACTGCAGTCTGCACCTGTACATTAACAGGGAGGGAGCTGCACCTGTGAGCTGAGCTGCTTTCCTTGAGATTTCCATTGCTTTCCTTTTTTTTTTTTTTTTTCTGGTGCAACTCTTCCACGGTAGTAAGGCTGCTCCACATGTCCCAAGGCACAGAAGAATTGGTTAAAACCAAAGGAAGGAATGCGCCTCCTCTTTTCACTCCGATATTAGCTCTTTTTTTCCCTTCATTTTCTGCTTTAGTTCATGTTTTTCTCCTTTAATGTTTTTGTGGCAGTAGGAGAAACACCGTTCCCTAGAATGCATAATATGCTTAATTATCATTCTCAGTTAGTTCTCTAGGAAAAAAAAAAAAAAACTACAGGAGAAATCAGTTTAATTAATGAGTATGACCAAATGCAGCCTTAGTTCTAATGCAGTATCATATATTATACGTCCAGTTGGGCAGTTGATCTTACTTGGGTAAAATGAACAGAGATGAAAAAAACCATGGAGCTCATGAATCAATATTCTGAGTGCAACTAAGCCCTTTTGTATAGTTACTCTAAGCCTTCCTACAGATTTCGATGCCAACGTCTGTTCCCAAATACAGCTTTTGGCTTCAGTAACACAGGATCGGGCCCGTAGAGTCTAGTAATAGAAAGCTGTTGCTTGGCAGTACCAAGGGTTGTGCCACATGGTAAATTCATTAAGTAATTAAGAAAAAAACCCCTTAACTCCAAGATAGCTCTCAAATAGTCATACCCAGTAAAAATCCCCAGTGCATGTCAAGGACAAGGGTGGCAAGGTTTAATCTGAAAGTAACACTCGGCGATCTAGATGCTTTTCAAAAGGGCTGCTCTTCACATACTAAATTATTAAGGAAATACTATGGAACAGGATTATCAGGAAAGAAAAAAAACCACAGCGTGCATTAGCTGGCTTAGTCAGAGGAGGTTTTGCTGCATTCCTCATGCACGGAGATGACTCCCTTTCTCTGTAATTCCCTCTGCACTCCTAGTCCTCTGGAGACTGCTGGTGTGCATCATCCTAGCTCCAGCTGAAACACGCTGTCCTCTGACAGAGGTTCAGGCTGCCTACCACTGCTGTGTATTTTCTCACATCTTTTTGCCTTTTTGTAAACATCCCTGTTCTTTCTCAAATCCCATTCAGGCTGTATCACCTGCAAGATGTGCTTCATTTTTGACCCAGGCCAGACTGTTCACACCAACACCATCTGTACCACACACAGGCTCCCAAAACAGTCTTTCCTTTCCAGTCTTGGTTCTTGAGATACTGTGGATTGTACTTTGCAGTGAGCCTAGTTCTAAACAATTTCAGGCTGCTTTTCTTTCCTTTTCAGCGCTCGCTCTGCAGTCTCTATCAAAAAGCACAAGTCATTCTTTTCTGGAACACTTGGTTACTTTTTTGAAGAGAGGCTACACTGATGGCCTGATATCATCTCATACTGAGGCCAGTTAATTAAGAGTTAAAAAAAAAATCTGCAGATAAAACCAAAGGCTCTGTTTTACAGTCGAGGAGGGAATACTTTTAATAAAGAAAAAACACAGAGACAGTGGAGAAAAATACAGAGAGATGGCCAGTCTTCAGGCCTAATTAACCACTGGTGTAAACAGATGTCACTTCAATCAAGCCAGAAGACTTCGGCCACCCACTCGTCTTGAGCACAAACCCAACATGAGCCTGAAAATGTTAACAACATGGGGTTGCCAAACATGCAAGCCACACACACGCTTCAATACAGAGGTCGTCACCTTCTCCCTCATGCTGATGGACTACCTGCTCCTTGTTCACCAGGGGAGAGCAGCAATACTGATCTGGCCTACCATGTGCACTGTACATATTACAGCCCTTTTCTGAAGCAAAGCTACTCCAACAGATGTCAACGTGGAGCCATACATTTCTAGAGCACAGATGCCCCACACACTCTTCTTAAACACTCCTGAAACCCAGAAGAGTCCTGGCTGCATACAGAAGTTGGAATATGTTTAGCACTGCTCAACCCTGCTGAGATACCAAAGGCTTGATAGAGCAAACAGGGCCACCAGCAGGGTGACTAGAGGCTTCTAGAAGTGGCTGATCTTGCTCAGATTTGTCACATTAAAGCACTGTACAACAATAGAAATGTGCTTGAGGCTGCAAGGGCAAAACCAAAATGGTGTCATGGCTATGGTGTTGATGTGTTAAATAGCATTGTGATATGTTATATAGGACTTAGAACCATGTCACTGGAGTTTAATGTGTTCATGCTCAGATGCATTACCGGGGGAAAAACATCCAACTATTTCAATCCTTATTTACATGAAAACATGAGTTAATAAATACACTGACATCCAAATGAATGCATCCACTTTCAGGTGTTTCTGCTGGCTGGAATACAACCTGTAGAGCATATTAAAGCTCCTACACCATTTTGGGGGCTTGGGCATTTTGTTTAAAACTAGTTTCTGCAACTTCAAGCCACTAGATTCAAGGAATGCTTACCAAGTAAGATAGAGGCATTTTTGAGGTAATTCGAATTTGCAGTGATAAATCCTCCCTCTGACCATCCCAGGTGCAAAATTCTTTACAGACAATGTTTATCTGTACTCTTTTCAGTCAGAGGTTTCTGAGGGTCTAATTTTAAGTAAACAGTGAGTGACCTAAACCACTTCTTTAAAAAAAAAAAACAAAAAACAAAAAACAAAAAACAAAACAACCAAACCCCAATAAAACAGAAGTTGAATCTGCAGGGCCAAATTTAGAAGAGGGAAAAAAAAAAAAAAAGGCTGGCAAAAAAACCTAGCACAAGAACATCAAATGTAGCATAAACTCCCACTGCCATTCTGCTCCACTACAAATAAATGAAGATCATATAGAACTGAACTCATTGAGTCAATGCAGTGAATGCAAAGTCTCCATTTTAACCCTTCACAAAATGTGTGATTTCTTAGATTATGTGCAAAAATGAAATTAAAAAAAAAAAAAAAAATAGTGAATGAGCACATCGGATGCTTTTACTGACTATGTCTGTGGTAATGATTCATTTTGCCTCTCTACATTCCCTCGTGCTAGCATGGCTAAGAGTCAGCAAAAGCTTGAATTGTATATGCAGGTAAACAGACTGTGTGTGAAGTATGTATTTCTTAACTCTACCTAAACCCACCCTTGTAACGGTCAGAAATCCGTTTTAGCTTTCTGAAGAAAAAGGGAACTGGCACAAATTAATTTAGGTTCTCGCCTAACCTTTTTTATGCTCTCTCACTTTAAAGAAAGCTGTTCATTTATAGTGACCATTACCCAAAGGCTAAAAGAGGTTTACACCTAATTAGTATTCTCAAGCAAAGATAAAATACTACATCACTGCAAACCCACCCAGTATTTAGGATCTACCACCAGGACAAAGAAAAAAAGCAGAGAATCACCATTTATCATCACGGTCCATCCTTTCACACCTTTTACACCCTCTTTCTTCCTCCTACAGTGGCTTTGGGGTGCTAATGTTCTTGCCATGGGCAGTCTGGAAGAGGGGAGAGGCAGCTCGCCTGCCTGGTCACTCCCATCTCACATGGCATGCATCAGCATTTGCAAGGTGGGGAACAGGGGAAGAGGTTATGTTGTGGGCAGAATAGCATGGAGTCAGGGAAGCAGATGCTGCATGTGGCATACTGCACCCAAAAGCCAGTGGTGTCTTTCCGAGAGAGCCATAAGCAGCTCTCTAAAACAGTAATAATTCTCCCTTCTTTTAATTTTAGCGTTGGAGGGGGAGCAAAGCAGAGACATGATGGGGGTACAGAGGGGAACAAGCCAAGGGAAAGGAGTAAATCAAGAAACAAGAAGGAAGAGCTGCATCCCCATCAACGGTGCTGCTACTGAGTCCAGGGCATCCTCTGGTTTGACCTCTGGAGAGCAGCAGGAGAAGAAATTACTACGAGAAATATCACTGAGGCTGTCCCTGCTTCTGCTCCCAACCATGAACTTTCTCAGCACAAAGGGATGGGCAGAAGGCTCCCAAACTCCTCTCTTTTTCAGAGAGATCCACTTTTCTGCAGAGGTTCAGCTTAGAAAAATCAGCTTCTATCAGTTTTATCTGTAGAAGGAAAGATGTGAACGGCTATCTTGAGCCATAACTTGTTCCACAACACGCCTGCAAGAGCAGCCATTTACTTCAGAGAAAGGCACAGCCCATTCGCAACAGCTGGGCAGAAATAGGCACCCTCAGTGAGAAGCTCACAGCCAGAGGCCAGCCAAGTCAAGGAGGGATGATTGTCCATACCTCATGCCCCAGGGCATTTTCTAATCATGTGCACCCAGGGGACATTCCTAGTGGGATTCCTGCTACGCAAAACAGTCATAATAAACCCCTGTTACTTTGCTTGCTTACCTACACCTACAGTCCAGTAGTGTTAACCTTCAGGTTAAATATTTTTTCCTCCCCCCCCCCCCCTTCTCCTAATTTTCCTTTGCTCTTAACTGAATGAATGTTCAGCCCCTGCCGTAAGAGCAAAAGAAGTTAAGCAGATGTCAAAGTGCTGGTAATTTGAGTGCACGCACATACCTAAACACTATTCCCATGCACGTCAGCAGACAGAAACCTCTTTTTGCTGGCAGTACTCTTCAAAGGAAACTCTCATCTGAGCAGCTGGGAAAACTCAAGTGCCCACTCCTACTCCAGTTTGTGGGGTTCATAGAAAGAGCTGCCCCCCAAGAACACCAACCTGTGCATTACTCTTACCAGCAAGAAGGTAGACCTAGCATTTCAGGGGTTTATTTTGGTTTTAAAACCAGAACAACCTAAAACAAACCACCTCTATTAGAGAAACATTGTCTTCCAAGAGATGTTCAGGTGAAAGTCCTCAGACTCCCAACATATTTTTGCTAGCTGTCACAGCTGATGTGGGCGAAATCATGAGAAGGAAATGCATTTCTTGTTTTGAACTTATTTCTTTCATTTAGCAAAGATTCCCCTTAAATAAATGGAAGCGGGGAGATCTTGAAATAAGCCCTAGCAAGTTTTAATCACACTTTTTCTTCTTGTGAGCGAGCCGTCATTCAGTAGCTAGGTGGTTCTAAATAAAGAACTCTAGTCAACAACAGGAAATAACTCCCACAGAAAAAAAAAGGCAGAATACAAACTCTCAGCAACTCTCGTACATAGCTCACAACAGCCTTTTGTTCCATGCACATTAAGTCTAAAATCTTTACTTTTCTGAACATGTTCTTGCTCTAAGTAATTAAAACTTTTTTTCTTGTTGAAAGTAAAGATCCCTTCCTTGCCCTTCTCCCTAAACAGTCACAGTTAAGATTCGGAAAATCACAAGCTCTTCCCATTTCATTTAGTAAGTAAGGACATTGTAGGAACACCACATGATGACCAGGATTTTAAAAAGTTACTGATGGTGGTTTTTTCCTTTTTTTCCCTCTTTTTTCCTTTGTAATTTTTTTTTTTTTTTTTTTTTTTTTTGGTGGGAGGAGGTGCACCATTGTGTCCTCAGCTGTGAACAGTTTACATGCTTCTTAACGTTCAGAAACCACTTTGTGTTCAGAAAGTACAGAGCACCTGGTCTGTAGGGAGGGGGATAAAGGAGAAACCACACATCTCTAGCCGCTTTTTAAAAACTCAGGCTAGTGTCTAGAATCATCAGCTTTTAAATTATACAAGCTGTCATAAGCCAGTACCTGCAAACATTACCAGCAAAGACCACCTGTCTTCTTCACAGTCTTCCCAAATTCAACACCAGGATCTGACCCAGCCGTAACACAAGTGCTACACACAGGAAGCACAGGCTGCGCTTTGAGGAGGAAACATTTCTGGAGTTTTGATAGTTCAGATTAACCCATCTGGATTGATGGGCTATTCCCACCGTCACTGCAGAGGTCAGGCGGATAGGACTACAGCATCCCTGCTGATCCCACTCCTCAGTTTTCTTTCACCTCCCTGCCTGTGGTTCATCCTCTTGGTAGGAAAACAGCAATAGTGCCTGGAAGACAGCTGTGTTCAGCCTCTTGAGGCAGGAGAACACAAGATGCACCTTGCTCTGCTCAAGACAAGGTGCTCTGACATGCTCTTGGAGGAAATCCTCCCTAGTATGGACTCAGGCAGAAGAGCGACTAGAATAAAAGCCTTTAAGAGATATCGGAAGGCAGGCCCAGAACAGAAGCAGCACAGACCAACCAGGAAATGAACGTAAAACTCCAATTAACAAGAAACTTAGCCATACCAGCACTCAATGGGTGAGAAACCAATGGAATATAAACAGGAGGAGAGGAAAAGAAACCTCAAAACAAACACAAGAGATTGTTCTGGTTAAACTTTAGGCTGTGAAAGTAGCATCTAAAGCTGCTTCCACAGGAGCCTGTCTAGCCTACAGTGCTCACAATAGCTACACAAACAGCTCTGTATTCTTGTAACGGGGCTTTCAGTAAGAACATCATTAACAATCTGTTGGGTTTGTTGGCTTCTTTCTTTGTTTTTGTTTTTTTAATTCCTTAAAGTTTTTACTTGTAGTCTGGTGCTGTCAACAACCAAGCTCTTCCCTTAGGTGTCATCTGGCAACACACCTCAGTCCTACCATAGCTTCCAGTTTATGCTGAGCAAAGATGATCGCAGGTTTCAGGAAAGGGGATAAATTCCCCTTTTCACCCTTGAAGAAATTTAATCTTCAATCCCTCTCAGACAGGTAAGATTGCCCCCTTAGTGGAGAAGTACAACTCCAAAACAGGCATATTGCAGACTCAGGCCGTATTCTCTCATCTCTTTAGAACTCAGCAGACATACCTTAGTTTATAAGAAACAGGAGACTATCTCCATACTAAACTGGCAGTATCAGACCAGAAGACAGAAATGTCTGGCAATCTGATCAATAGTCCACAAATGGGTCCCTTTGCTTTGCTAGAGAAGTAACACGGTTAGAGCCATCTTTAAAAGAAAACAAAAAACAAAAAACCACAGATTGCAGGACTGAGCACATTTAAAAATGCACAACCAAAATCCCTGAAAGAATACACTGGTTGACTTCATCTGGCTTTGAAAAAGTATGGGTTTTGTATGCTGAGGGGGAATTTTAAGATTGCTGCTTTGTGTTAGCTGCCATGTATAGGTCTCTGCAGGAGGTGGGGGAACTCCTTTAGAAATGTTATTTGTGGCAAGTATCTTCTGGAGTACAAACATGCATATAGCAGATTTTAGCGGTCAGCTGATTTCAGCATCTCTCCATCAAATCACCTGATATGGCTCTGTCACATTAAAACCTAACTGTAAAACTAATTTCCATTTTAGAAATCTAGAAAGTCCTGGTTGAATTATATAGCTGCAAGAATCAAGGTTATAGATCCGGACTGGATTTTTGTAGCTGGAATATGTGAACAAGCTGTGTGCATGTGTGTACCTCTGTGTTTATGTGCATGTGCACCATCAAAAGTTCATAGGAAGAGCAAATCAAATTTGCTTCCTAATGCAGAATGAACACACAGGCTGAACCAATTCCACATTCAGATCTATCCCAGAATAAGTCTTGGTGGTTGTATTATAAGATCCTCGAAAGTGAGTTCATACTTGAAATTGCAATTATAGCCTTTTCTGGTTTAGAAAATAGATGTCACTCCTGAGAGGTCCATACTTCTCTCGAACTTTCAGAAAGGAAGAAAAATCAACGTAGCAAAGTATACTGGAGTAGCTGTCCCATCATTTCCCAGCTCTCACCCATTAGGTTAAATACTACAATGATTTCAGTGGGACCAGCACACTTTAAAAGATGTAGTCTCTCTTGTCTTTTTCTCTCTCTCACTGAATGATATTTCTGCCCACATGCACTGACACATACAGTGTCTAACAAGGCTGTGATTCATTTTCAGTTCTAGTCATGCTCACAAGTGATGTAGCACACTTGCTGTGCCTTCAGGATCTGCGTAATTTAGCTTCATTTTCTCTGCCCCCACCCTGCATTAAGTGAAGTTCCAACAAAGCCAAGTCATCTCCCACCAACTCACCCTCCCACCTGCTTGGGGGATGTGTACAGCAGGAGTCTGAATAATAATAATAAAATTAAATTAATTTTTTTAAAAAGAGAGAGAAGAGGATTAAAGCCTGAGAGATACCGTGAATTGTTAGAAAGCTTTCTAACATCTACAGGGAGTGAATAATAATAATAATAATGGGATGTATACTACCAGATCACTGAAGCAGCTGTATCAATCCTGAATCATCTCCCCTAACGTGTTAAAAGCAGCAATGTGTCTTGCATTGTGAAAATCATGCATGTTCATCCTAAAACAACGATGGACATTAAATCTGAATCCCTGATTTATAAAGGCAAGCACCTCCTCAGCCTCTCCTGCAGTAACCTGGTAGTGACCATTCACTTGTCCTCTGTCCTGTTGCAGTGACTTTGACCAAGCTCAAATGTCAGTGAAAGCCATCAGCACGTCCCAACTGCAAACCTCTCGTATCCAGTGGCTACCATCCATCATGAATTACACGCGGTGGTTTTGCGATACAAATTACAAGCTGCTTCTGAGCTAAACTCCGTGTATTTGAGGCACGAGGCCAAGCCTGAACAAAGTGAAAGACGGGCTTTTTATTTGATAAATCTCATTATCTTGCTGGCATTCAAAATTCATCTCAGACACAGAAATGCATCACAAAGTAGTTCTCTAGTTACTTGGAAGAGCCAAGATGCTTTAACATGCAAGTTAAAAGGTGTTCACACCCCCATCGCACTAATGTTTCTAGCTCTCTGCCACCTTCAACCTGGAACTATGTTTTGATGGAACAGAAATCTCAGTTTTCAAAAGAAAAACAAGTCAATGCATTTCTTCAGTAAACGTCCCCAGACAGAAGTGAGTCATTGCAGACTCCTTCAAGCAGACCTTAGTGATCTGCATGATTTCCTTAATCCTTAACTGTTGACACAGGGAAAGAAGAGTTAGCACCAAAAGCTAGAAGGTACTTCATCATTACACATATAATACTGAGAGGGTTGCTGTCACCACAGAGCTACCGCAAACTAAAAGGACACATACTATCTTTCTTCCCCTACATGATACATGTACGCAAGGCTCCCCACGACATAAACCACACCCCACCAGCTAAGCAGCATCTCCTGTTGCTGACCTCCACTCACAACCAACACAAGCAAGTCAGAGGAGAGATTAAACTCCCTACTTGCTGTAGGGGCCCATCTCCTTTTCCTCACTCACTAAATGCTCACTCAGCTTGGCCATGCAGCTCGCCAGCCCACTTACTAGCACGTCCCCAGTTAGGGTACACTTAACCATCCTGCAAAGGCAGAGCCCAAGAGGACACCAGCATTTTGGGCCACCCCAGGCTTGTCCAAGCCTAATGACTGGGGGAGATGGAGTTCCTCTCTCTGCCTTCCTACCAATATCCTCTTTTCTACCAGGACAAGCCTGGGCTGATCAGGAGCTGAAGAAATACATTTCCTCATGGTCATTTGTTCCTGATCCCTTCTCCTTCTCAGAAGCTCTCAAGTCTATCAAAGAAATAAGGACTGCCACAGCCAGGGAAGGGTTAAATTTCTGATGTATACCACACATGACTGGGAAGGAACTGGATCATCCCATGAAGCTGATATCACCAAGGGCTCTAGGAGCTCTGAAACATTCAGAGGAGGATAGCTCCTGGGGCTGGATACTTGCTGGGAGTAACGGGTCAGGCAAAGAAAGCAGCAGACTCATTTCAGCAGATGGGCTACTGCCTCATTTTCCAAATTGAAGAAATGAAGCACAGGAAAACTACGGGATGGTTTATTGTGGAAATGAAAGTCAAGGCCATGTGTTGTGATTTCCAGAGCACTCAACAGAAGTCCAGCCTTCCTCATCCACAAAGTCACATTGTAAACATCCTCAGGGCAGGGCCTGCACCTCTCATTTACTTTAAGTCTGTGGCTTCCAATCTTTCCTGGTTTGCAGATCCTTCCACGCTTTCCAATAGGGCTGTGCATTTAAATCTGCTGACAACAGGCTTGCTTTCCCTGGCTTTCCTGCACATCTTGCACGTAAGTCTGTGGATCCTTGCGAGCTGAAAACCACGGTCTGTTCTCCAGGGCCCTAGCTGCAGATTCCCATGTGTCCCTCTCTTCCTACTGATCCCTACACAGCACAAGAGACAGCAGCAGGCATTTTCAAAGTACCTCTAACTCAGTCTAGTTGCCCTAATTCAAGACAAAAGCACAGAGCTTCCCTGTCATTTCAGCGTTTCCCATCTCAAGGTATGGGAGCTGTTGATCTCCCACATGAAAATGCATTATGCTGTCAGCCCAGCCTAAGGGCTGTTATTTAATTTACTTGAGGAGGTAAGTGAAAGCCCCTTCATGCAAATGCTTAGAATGTGATCTGGAAAACAGCAGGCGTAATTAGATAAAATGGCAGCAAAGCCCACCAGGGAAATAATGTTAATTCATGAGGATTTTCCTCTCCACCTCCCTCTCAGCAAGGTTTGAAGCCAAGGAAGGGGGAAAAAAAAATAGCATGTACCTCAGTGATCTACATCTTGGTGAAGTAGAAAACCAGGACAGCAACCAGTGGGGTCATCTAAAACATGCCTCAGCACAGCACCTCTGGCAGGATTGGCAGCCCACACTGCCATGAAGCGATGAAGCATTGAAAGCAAAAATTGCTCTGTCACTGTCATAAATTACTGCGAGTGGAGACGTAATGAGCCAACATCCCTAAACTTCACACCATCTCCTGACAAAGGCCTAACCAGGCCAATGGAGAAGATTAGTCCTATGATAATGTCATCACTACAATCCCCTAGCCCCTGTAATAATAATAAAACCAGAGCTCTTCTGCATGTCTTGAGAGCAGATCTTGCACTTCCAACCCACTCACAAATTCCTTCCCTCAAAAACATCTAGGAAAGGATTTTGACCAAACCATGTCACAGCATCATCATCAAAGAAGAGCGCTAGGGCACCACACTCTCAGTGCATGGGCACCAACAGAACAGCAGCGAAGCTCTCGAATGGCAGCAATCCTCTTGCAGCGGCCTTGGGAAGCCGTAGCTCTGTGTTTCTGCTTCTGCCGGCTTCTCCCTCCCACCTAGAAGCCAGCCAGCAAAGTCACCTCCTGATTGCTGACCTGCCACTACCAAAATGGATTCCAATTAGCCAACTCACTCACAGCTATTAGGAAAGAGAGACCTTTTTTGTTGTTGAGTAATTACTCCTCATGAAATGGCTTACATCCCTAGTTGATTAGGTCACAACACACTGTGAACAAACTGATGTAACAGAGATATCTTTAACCTGATAAATTAAGGCATACTTTCTCGATATAGAAAGCTTAATTGAAGCCACGCATGGGGTACTTACCAAAGGCAACTAGACACAAAATTGTAACGTTCACAAACAAAGGTTGAGATTGAAACCAACCCATACACATCCAACTTGCATATTAATTGGGGAAAAAAAAGCAAGCTAGTTTGTTTGCTTACTGTGAGGACAGTAAATGACTCAAAGTGAACAGAGTAGTTTGACAGCAGCAGTTAAATATGTAATGGCAATATTCAGGTGGCACCTACAGAAGAAAAGAGTTTGTTTACTTATTTCCCTATATGCTTTCCCTCAACTAACAGAGTGAAAACCTCTTCTTTTAGTCAGGGATTCACTTGTTAAACCAATCAGGAATACAAAAAGTTTATACAAAACCCAAATAACCTCATAGTAAGCGTGCCACAGGGAGAGTTCCCAAAATACAGCCCATGAAGCTCCCCTAGAAGAATCTTTAACCACAGTCAGCCTATGTTGCATTGTAAATAAGTTCGATTACATTTTCTCTCCCTTCACAAAATCCCAACCTTTAGTGTCCCCCCACAAAAAAACCCTTCAGCTGCCTGGAGAACAGCAGCTCTGCCACCATTTCTGTCAAGTCATCCATCGTAGTACACTGGTTTACTTGAAACCAAACCCAATTCCCCAAGCCCGTAAATACACATGACTTCCTGATTTTGGGACTTGCCCATCTATTAAAAAGGAAGCTGTTCACTTTACAGACTGTGGCCCTAATCTTTCAAACAGTTATGCCTGTGCTTAGCAGGAGCACGTGAGCTCTTCAGTCCAATGTAAGCATTTGTCGAAGCGAGGCCAGTATTTCCTGTTGCAGTTAAAAACACATTATACAGTTAGGATGGAAAAATATGACTGTGACACAAAATCAACCCTTCTCTTCCCATTTCAGGGTGGGTAGGTCGGGGGAGATCTTGCAATGTAAATACATGTGACAAGGGCCTGGGCAGAGTGAGTGCCATGAACAGCTTTATACTGTGTTGGCTTTCTAAGTCAGGAAACCGACTGGGTGTCATTTAATCTCCTAGATTAAAATCACTTAGCGAATATTGTATTGTTTCACTGTTCTCACTGTCATTTCAGCATTTGGGGCCTCGCTAGAGCTCTGCTGCTGGCTAACTCACTGCTAATGAAACCTCACGCAGGAGCAGCTGCCGGAATCTGTGTCAAACTGCATCTGGCACCCATCTATCTTCCAGCCATCTAAATTCACCTCTGAAATCATACAAAAGCAGCCGCAGAGCTCCCTGCAGCCACTCCAACACACCAGTCTTTGTCTCATCAAGCCTGTTAAGCAATTTAAAGCAATTTATTTTTTTAATTCGCCTTCTATTTTACAGCAGCAGCTTTTTCAAAAGAAGCAAAGAAGTTAAGAAAAAATTGGGGGTGAGGGGAGAAGGGAAAAAAGTGCCTTTTTTTTTTTTTTTTTAAAGCCTGTCAAGCTCTCGGTAGACTATCATTAAACCAGTTTTGGCTGAAACTATATGTTTAGGGGTTTTCCAATGGAGACACTCTGGTGCCTACAAAGCTCAGACAGGGAGGGGAGGCTGCTATACAATTGTTGAATTGTTGTCATGGCTATTAAATATGCTGTAGCACAAATACCCAACAGGGCTGAAGGTTTGCAGTGTATTGGCTCTGGAGAGGTATCAAAAATACTGGTAAAAACTAGCAGATAACTGAGTTATACAAACACTGAATAAAAGATTAAGTCAAAGTTTTAAAAGGTTTATTAACTTCACTCCAATCCCTTCCCCCTCGCCCCCTACTTGAGGCTTAAAAGTACCCTGTAAATTCAAAATATTTGACATTTACTGTAGTGTTAATTTGACTGAGTCTCCTCTAACATTTGGGGTAAAACTGCCTCTTCTCTTTTTCTGCACAGGATAGGAGTTTTGCTCCACCATCTCGCTAGGCTTATGAGCAGCAGTTTGAAAGCGTGGCACAGTAAAGCCATGACTTGCTGACTAAAACAGGTTAATGAAAAACAGGCTAGTGACTGAAATTGAAACTTCTCATTTCTCTCAAGAAAAGGGTGTATTGTCAAGATAAAGTAAGGCCTAGTCTGTCTATTAAGCAACTTTCAGAGAAGACCTGCTTAAAACAGCAGCACAGCAAGCTCCACAGCACAAGAGGAGGGGATGTGCCCCACCGGGAGAGAGGCCATCCTCTCTACACCAAAAACCAGCCCGCTGCTGGGAATAAGCATTCAACAACATGGTGTGCAGAGGGCGTGGGATGTGCTGGGCTCCCCTCTCAGGCTGAAGTTGTCCATTCAGCCGAACAGGTCAAGAGCCGGGTCTTGGTGACATCCAGCCATATGGCATGAAGGTCTCTAGGTGAGCGTGCCAGGCCTAGTGTACAGGCAACGGTGGGCGAACTCGGGAGGCGTTTCCTAGACTGAACGTGGCAAACTGTGGAAGGAGCAGGAGAAACAGGATCTGTCAACCCATCTAATTAAGGTGCATTTTCCCCACGCAGACTCACGTCTCTGCAGGCTATAGGGCCCTCATTTCTTGCTTTAACCCAAAACAGACAATGTATTTTGCATTTCTGTAACAATTTGTTCTCAGCACTTCTCAGGAAGGAGAAGCACAACATACTAGTCCCTAAGAAAATGTTCACACGTTCGCAGATACCTGTCTCTGATGCTAATTACATTGTGTTCATCCCCTTTGCACCTAATCTGTTGCAGCAACTGGCCTTGTTACTCCATGCTAACCCCATTTGAAAAAAATATGAAAGGGTGCTCCGCTCCTGAGAACTTCCCCAAGTAACCATGTAGATAAGAAATTGCATTCTTGACAAAGGCTACAAAAAAGCGGCAGCTGGCATTTGCTGTCTTCTACCCACTAAGCAAGAAGGAGATTTGTTTATGCCCTGCGTAGGGTCATGTCATAAGAATGCTTAAAATAAAATCACCAGTGCTGAGAGACTAAGTGAATATCCCAGGCAGCCCCCTCCAACCCCCAGTTGAGCTCTGCAGTAGGACTGACGACAGCCCCAATACCGTGGCCACTAGGAAAAGCAGCATAGATCAACAACTCATTTTTTACAGGCCAACGGGCTGACCTCTGGGCAGCAATGGAATGAGTCAGCATAAAGGTGATAAAGTTCTGTATACCATTATAAATCATCCAAACTAACCAGCAGAAAATCTGTGCACTGATGGAGTTAGCTTACACCTTTTCTGTTTGTTTTTTTGTTGTGGGTTTTTTTTTGTTTTCATTTGTAAACAGAGTTCTCTCCCTTGTCATCTCGTATGAACACCCATATGGCAGGTATCACGAGGGGCATTCTCACATCCCGCTCTGAGAAAGCTAGCCCTGCTAACCGAGCGCTCTCTCGGCACGCACTCTGCGTCACGCCAGACGTCACACCAACAGATGACGCAAGCGATGCCTGTTGTCCAGGTGGTGGTGTGTGACTTATTTCTGGGCTACAGAAGTTTAGTTTGGGAGGAATGTGCAATGTCTAGTGACTGAGGGGGAAAGGAAGAGCAAATCATTGTAAGAAAGTCAGGAATGAATCCTAAATCCTGTGTATTGGCTCTGTGTTTTCAGGGTGAAGTAAGAGGCCAGAAAGAAAGCACTGTGTCACAGCCTCAGGACCTCACCATCAATCTGGAGGGGAAGTAAGGAGAAAGCATCCTTGCTGTGGGAAGTAGAAACTTTTCTGCTTCCAGAACTAATGCCCCCAAATCTGGTTTCCTTAACAGCATATGGCATCAAGAAGGAGAAATACTTTAAAGACAGACAGACAATTTCCTCCTCCCCTGCCGTCCAACGAACCCATTCATTCAAAAACTATCTGCTTCCCCACCTGACCATTAACAGATAGTATCTGCCCAGCACCGCTGCCAGGTGTCTTAGATTTTATGCATGTATAAGCTGTTCTGTAACTGAGGCAAATGTATTCTCTGCTGATCTACCAGGTGGAATATTGCTTCAATCATTCCTCTCTCACATGATATATGCAACCAAATGTGCTCTGTAGCAACAGGGTAAATTTTCACAGCTAACTCTCCCTCTTGCAGGATTTTCTTTGGCATGAGCTGAAGCATTCTTGGCTTTCTTGTCATTTAACGATTTTGCCATACTTTAGAGCAGTTCCTCTGACCCAAAAGGATGCCTACGCATACAAACAGTATTTAAAAATTTACACTATTACCCTCAAGTCACAACCCAGAGGCATCCCACAGAGGTGGTGTAGAAAAGGGAAGCAAAAGCTGTTGATTTGCACAATACGTAGCACTCCTTTAATTAAAGGAGACTTTCAGTTGGTCTGTACAAGTTTCTTGAAATCTTTGGGGCCTTCCAACCCTCCCAACCTGCTGATCTCTTCGGCCATAGGGGAAGTCTCTGCAGATCCCTATAGATAAGCTGTCCAAGCACTTCAAGGTTGGTTTGTACTATGTTGCATGTGCACACTGCCTACCCAGAAAAAAATAATACAAAAAAAAAAAACCCTCTCCAAAATACACCATTCCCTCTATTGATTATGGAAATCTCCCCATTTCCAATTTTGAGGAACTCCTGAAAAAGCAGGCAAGCCTTTGTGCCTACAATCCTTACAATAACATTTTAGGGAAATTATGTAGTAAAGGAAAGGGTTTTTTTGATGGGGAAAACCAGAAAACTGAATAGAGCAGGGTTTATATCAGGTGCTGTGTTCATTAAATGAGTTCTTCCATAGTGTAATAATTTTCAGAACAGGGCAGCCAAGAATTCCCTTCTCCAGTTATCTATAAATCAGGGCTGGAGAGAGAAGAAACAGTCCTAGAGTGTGGTATGCATCAGTCTGAGCAATCACTCCAGCAAGTCATGCAGGTAAACAGCTACACAGCCTCAATTAGCAAAAAAAAGGGTCATCTACAAACCGAGTACAGAAAGAAGCTTACAACTCCGACAGCGAGCCACACTTATCTGTTTAAAGAAGGGGAAAAGGCAGCTACCTACCCCACAGCAGACGTTGCCCAAGACAAGCAGAGAGACCAGGTTCCACTTTCAGGAGTTTCAATCACAGAAAGAGCACCAGACACAAGGACAAAACCATTTAGCAAGGCAGTCATCATGTCCTGACCGCACTCCTCTGCAAGCTGTGCGAACAAGCTGTGTAAATTCTCTGTCTGACAGGCAGTAAGCAGAGGGGCAGTCGCAGGGCTGGTACACTTAATGGTATGCTTGAGCCATACCTCAAACTGTAGGGGTCACCAGAAAAAGGTACAGAGATCAGAGCACAGAGCAGTATGATCCACAAGCAAGGGATGAAAGCACCTGAATTGAGAGTGAAATAAGGGCTAGAAATTGGGCAGGGGTCTTGCAGGCAAATACGAGATAAAATAAAAATATATATAGACAACTGCACACTGGCTCAGGAAGAGCTTCAAAGCAAGAAGGTGGGGACAGAAAGGAGGAGGGGGATCTAGTCCCAACTATGGCAGCAAGAAAGTTTTGACACTCCCCCCCCCCCCCCCATTCATTTGGATAAAAATAATGACTGAGTTGCAAGTCCAAGAGGCCCAAGGACAGGAAAATTTGCAAAACTAGAAGCAAAAGATGACCCATTTGGACAAAAGGTTTAAGCAGAGGAGAATCAAGAGAAGAGAAGGAAGTTTAGAAACTTGTGTAGAGAAGATAACAGCAGGATTTAGCAACCATAAGGAATGGGAAGGGGGATGGGTAAAGGGAGTTAAAAACAACGGGGTTGCAAGCTATGTTTCATGGCACTAATTCAGCAAAGAAACAGCTTCAAATGGATGTAAACAATGGACTATTCATTAGGGTTTCATTCCCTGCAACCCAGCAAACTATTGTCTACAATTTTTAAATACTCCCTTCACACACACTAAATTACAGAAAATGTGAAACATCAGATAATCTCAACAACTTGCCTCAAAATCACTGCCCTCAAGCATGGACCGTGCTCGGCTGGCTCTTCTTCCAACCATCTGCCAGCACGTGTAGGAAAATAAATGATTAGGACCCCAACTCAGCAGTTCTGTAGGGGTCTCAAAGTAAAAACCACTCTGCAAACATCTGAACAATGCACACCATGTTTGTGAAGCTTAAAATGCAGTTCTGCTCTTGCCTGCTCCCATCCATCTCTCCCTCATGTTTAAAGTAGGAGGTGGCTGTTCCATGTGTCCTACCACACCACCGCCAGTGATCTTTGCAGGGCCAGAGCTGGGCAGTGTCCCACAGCTGGGTCCTACCTGCCCTCATGCCCTCTCTAGCACAGCTGATCAGTCTAAGTGCCATACTTTGCTTTCATGCTGCCTGAGACACCGGGAGCCAACAGGGAGCAAAACCTGGCCTGCGGAGCCTGCAAGCCAGGCTCAGGGCTAGGGCAAGATGCTGCTGTGCTTAGGCAGCTGATGGTTGCTTATAGGGGCTGACACTTCGTAAGCAGTTAGGATCAGGGTTTTAAGCTTGTAAGCCAAGTACAGTTGGTTCAGAAATCATCAAGAGGTAGCACAGAGGAAATCTGATGGTGTTGTTTCCATTTGGCTGTGACAAGGCAAGCCTTGCACATCTGGGGTCAGACTACAAGGTACAGCAGCCAGCCTGAAACTCATGCACAGCTTTGCATGTGTAAAGGATGGGCAGTGACTGACAGCACAGGTAGATGAGCTCTGTGGAGCCTTTTTAAGCAGTCTCACCCCAAGCATCCTTTCCACCTTGCCACAGGAGCCTCCCACACTGACAGAAGACCTATCTCACACCACCCATCTGACACAGCAGCTAAACCAGGAATTCAGAGTTTGGGACTACAATTTCAGTTGCAAAAGGTGCAGATGCACATTTCCTTCTGATACCTTTATTATGGTAAGGGGCAGCTTGGATAGCTAGAAAACATGTCTGGCATCTCTATTTGCTCATCTGAGCTTTGTTAGATCTCTCTAGCAATATCCCTTCCTGAGCACCAGGTTGCACAACAGGGCACGCCAGTATCATCCATATATCCTCCTCTCATTCTCAAAGGTGACTTGGCTCTTCAAGCTGCCTTAGCACAAGCACTTACCGCCTCCAATTCACAGTCCCTTGGAGGAAAGGGTCTTGCTTCCCAGTAAAGGGCTAGCAACCATGGGAGGCATTTGTAGAGCAAGATGGAAGAGGTGGCTTCCTTTTTTCTCACCTATATGAAGGCACCTGCATAAAGGACCTTTCATAGTGTGTCCTTCCTGTATTCATGGGCAAGGGCTCAAAGGACCTATCAGACCTGCAGAGCACAGGCTGTACAGCCTCAATCAGTGTGTCTCATGTCTGGCAGGATATGACCTGTCTTTCAGGAATACAGCCAGCCTGTCTGGAGGACTGCAGGGAAAAGCTCCTGACAAGAGGCTGTCTCACAGCATTTCTTCCTCTTGCCCAGGTCCGAAGTTACATGAGCACAGGGCCTCCGGCTCACTGTTACATCACATCACTCCCACCATGAATTACACAGACGTGAGAACCACCCGGACTCCTTTGAGGTTTTCACTCAACTTCCTCAAACTCTGACTCCTTGTGCTGAAGGTCTGTGGAAAAGAAGGAGGGAAGAGACAACAGGTCTTTTCTTATCCTTAGTCCTGGACATATGGGTAGCAACGAAGCACCTAATTCTGTTTTGTCTGTTATCCAGAAGTGCTGCATGTTTCATTGAGTCCTGGAAGTGCGCAAGCAACACACAGCCCACACAGGAAAAAAATGGTTTAGAAAAGTGGCAGGAAGAGGGGAAGAGCTCAACAGTTTTAATTCAATTTGCGTCTTTCATATTGCATGGACGCTCTTTGTTCATGTTACACAGTGCACAAGTGGCACAGATCACTGCTGCTACACTGGGAAACATAAAGACACATAAGCTGCAAATATGCAGATTCATTTACGTCTCCCCTCTCATCTCAGCATGCGTTTACAATATTTGGTTTACATTTAGGGTTCACGTATTTCACGGAGTATTTCAATATAGCCATCACACCTTGACAGCTACTACAGTTTAGGGACACCTTCACAACTGCCACATAAGCAGCAGGAAGCAAAATGCTTATGCACAACACTGAAATTCCCCTTTTCAGCTCTCCGAAAAGCCCCTGAGCTGGGCACAAGCTACCCTTTGGGGCTGTAAGAGTTGAGTCCAAGAGACTCTGCAGCTCTGTTCATGTTTTAATTTTAACCTAAGCCTTCAGTGTGAGAGGGAACACAATTTCTACCTCTTTTCATGGTGAAGATAGCCACCAAAATGTGAACTGAAGGTTGGGCAGAAAAACTGAGGAAGCACAGAGGGCGGGTGTTGTAAGTCACATGTGGTCTCTAGCATATGGGTAACAGTCACACTTAAATAAGGAAATCAGATGTCAGTCCACTACTACCCTTTCCAAAATGAATCTCTCTACTGACTCCCAAGAATATCCAGCTTCAAAGGCTGAATGTCTGCTCACAGGAACAGGCAGACAGTAGAAAATACACACAGGGAAATAACTTGAGTTTGCTCTTCTCCTCTCCTGGTCAAAGTCCCTTTCATTAAGTGTTTTTCACTGAGTTATGCAAGAAAGAAACAGTAGAGGAAAGGGGTGGTGGGAGGAGGGAAGGGGGAAATACGGCATTTCCCATCGGCTCTACTGGAGGAAAGGCATGGTGGGGAAATGGTAGAGGAGCTGGCTACAGATCTCTTCCAGTCAGACAAAGTGCAACTGAGGAAAGGGAGTAACACATGGAGATCAGGGAAAGGAAGACTAGCATGCAGGGGAAAGACCAAGAGAACACATAGGAAAGGAAAAGAGGGCAAGGAGGCCCTTCTTTGGGTGGGACAAACTACTGAGGAAACAGTCAAACACGTATGCCAGTTTAAGAATCAAAGAGAAGCAGCTGAAGGTTTGAAGAATGCATCTGAACAAAGAAGAGTACAGGCTCTGAGGAAAAAACATGGTCTGGAAAACACCAACAAGAAAATAAATGCTAGCAAGGAGGTGGAAGGGGGAAAAAACCCAGAATACAGGAGTTTGGATTTCTTGTATGCATTGAAATTTTCACTCAAGTTCATGTCTAACTTCAAGAAGAGAGTCTCAAATATCAATTTCAGCAGAAAAGATGCAAGTTTGCATTAGTCAGCCCATAAAGAATATTTAGCCACCACCTGTAATCAGCCTCCTATCACAACTCACAACCAAGCACATGCCAAATATCTTAAGTAGACTCGGTTTAAAACCTAAAACAGTACCAGTAATAGTAACAATTCCTGGCTGAGTCACATTTTCATTTTAAGCTACACACATTACCCATTCAAAGGATTTAATTTGAAAATTGTTATTGTTGAAACTTGTTGTTTTGTTTTGGTTTTTTTTGTGGGGTGGGGGGGGGGGTAGTAGCTCAGATGAGTAGGAACGTTTCCTGTACTATGGATGAGATGATTTTTTGAACATTACAGGGATTTTCCTTCCTCCTCTTCCCAGCCCTCACACACCTCTATTGGTGGGAACTTTCCTTGCAGACACTGTCCTTCCCAAGGACAGACCTAGAGAAAAGATGATTTCCCTTACATAGTTTTAACATTGACTTGGGGGCTGATGAAAATGGTCGCTTGGGTGTACTGTGTGAGCAGATGAAGCTGCAACCAAATGTCTTCACTCTTTCTCTTGTAATTTGATACCTGGGTTTAGCGATCCCTCTGGCTCTTGAATTAGGAATGGAAAATATGAGAGCTCTGTTTCACAGCAAAGGTTTAGAGACAGGGGGAAGAAAAAAAAAAGTACATCTCAGGGCTACTTGCAAATGGTATTTGTTTTACACTGGACTTTAACACCTGACAAGAACAACACATGTAGGCTCTTGTGCCCACACACACATACCTTTCCCTGTGCTATAAAGCACTACTCAGCCCTGTCAGAGCTGGTGGTTCGAAGCCTGAACCTGAATCAAGGCCTGAAGCCTGATTTCTAAAGCCATTCCCTTAACTTTGTACCTCTCAGCTCCAACTGCTGTGGGTGCAAATAATGACATTTAAAAGCAAGCAGCTACCGCTAGCTGCTGAGGGAATGAGACATTAAAAATGCCAGTAGCTGCTTTCTGCCTAACTGCAGTTTGTCACAAGAGTAAAACAGGATGCTGGGCTGAAGGCTCTATAAAAACGTTGTCCCTAATCATCATGCTCATCTTCCAAGTCCTTTGAAAAATATTTTTAAAGCAGCTCTCTAGTTACGTCTTGTTACATGCTCTCAGCCACATAACTGGCAAATTTCAAATCCCGAAACAGAGTACAAGAAACCCCACCACACAAATGCAGCACTCCCAGCAGTCTGCAGCATAACCAGCGTTCCCAGACTGCCCTCCTGCACCAAGGAAGGGTATAATGCATTCCCAGGCTCACAAGGCAAAATCTTCTCCCTGAGCATTGTGGCTCAGCCATTTCAGTGACACAATTACAGCATTTGCCAAGTAGCTTGCATCATGTAACATGCTGTGAGGCTTTTCACGGCAACATGACTCGCAAGCTTCCCTTCAGGGGCCCATCCCCAAAAGCCCTGCTGCAAAGTGCTGTAACTCCCGACACCCACGAGCTTCCCCCACCTCCGCGTGAACAGTAGCAGGAATCCTGGACCTCTTTCACTCCTTTTTGTAGGAGGGCCTGCCCTGCCAAGTTCAGTTTAACACTGGCTCCCAAGTGTTTACAGGGAAAGATAACTGTCACCTTTCAGAACATCACCGGGGTCATCTTCACAAGAAAATTTTGATGTAAATCAGGTGAGAAAGTGACAGAGAACCAGTATAAATACTTTTGCTGCGTTCTCAGGAAAATGTATTTGTGTTACCATTGCCTCTTTGACAGAGGTCAAATTTTAGTTAATGCAGGATTAAATCCTGTCCTTAGAGCCATGTGATGATACTGACAGGTAATGTTGAAGATCCAGGTGGAAACAAAGCTTAACTTTGCCTTCTTCCACTACAGCATAAGAGCGCTCAATTTTACAGACTGGATACAAGACTTCTAAAAAAACATGCTATAGCTGTGAGATGACATATATCAGTAAAGCTATTGCTTTATTAGGATGGTGAGAAACAAGCAGTGTGCAGTGCAAATTAAATAGTACAAAAACACAGTGAATTAAGCAGTTGGTTCCTGAGCTGAGGTTTGTAGAGATCTGGTGAGCTGCAGGATATTGGCTCTCCATCTTGCTTCCAGCTGCTTCTACAGATGTCCGGGCTCCTCATTGCCAAGAAGAGCTAGGAGGCTAGTGAAAGCAGCTGGAAGAGAAGGAGGTGGAGGAGGAGTCAGGCTTGCTGCGTCTGGGGAGGGCATGAAGAGGAGGAGAGGGCACTACCCACACGTGCTCCACAACTTTGGCTAAAAGTGCTGACCACTAGGAAAAGGCATAATGTCTAGGCAGAGGGCAGTGAGGCACTGGCCATTTTGGAGTATTTTTTCCTTTCTTCCTTCTTTTTTTTTTTTCTTTTTTTAAGGGAGCTAGGGGAGAGAATCAGGTCATTGAGGTAGCATCTCTGCAAAAAGCTAGGAGCAAGGAGGGCAGACTCAAAGATCTATCAAGGAGAGGGAGAGGAACAGAGAGAGTAATAAAGTGATCAAATATTAGTGGTGTATGCAAGAGTGAGAGAATCACTGAGCAGATGGGAGGCGGGAAGAAGAAATGATTAACAGAGAATGTGAGGCCCTTCCCCCTCCCTCAAGCAGGACTAATCACGTGGAAGACAGCTAAAATGTTACTTCCTAATACTGCTTTGCTGCAGGAGTTGCCACATGATGGAGGAGAGTGAGCCTGTCCCCAAGACAAAAATCTCCCTAAAAGATGGGCACAGACCCCTCACAACACCACAACCACCATTTCTGACTGCTGGTGCTAAAGCGTCATCTGTCAGGATGAGCCTGTCATATCCTGAGAGCTTCTATCTGTGTGCTCTTACCACAAAGTCCTGCAGCAAGTCTAAAGCAGCATTCTTGCTTTCACCCTGGTCACCTCCCCTGCTTTCGGGCTCCCAGAGAAAAATGACTGGCCTTCTTGTGTGAGTCAAATGTGAATGTTCAACTTCCCCACACCAGGAGCCAAAAATCTCATTGCCTGATGTCAGAGCATACCTCTGACCAAGCATTTGTGGAGCTGCACCTGGATACTAATCCACTGCCTTCTCAGCATGAAAGCATGGGGCGAACTTTGCCATTACACACGTATTGATCAGAGGCGCAGGTCAGCTTTGCAGCTGGCCTGTTCTCCTCGGTTTACAGGACAACAGACAGCCCTCCTGCAACGGGAAGCACCCGCTCCCTTTGCACCACACATTTTTTCAGACTGGTCATCATGAAATGAGATAGAAGGGACATCGCCACAGAAACACACAGACCCAGATAAATATATTTGCTAAAAAGAGAAAGAGGTTCGCATGGATTTCTGACAACAGTCTGTCACTGGGACTGCTCTGCACAATGCTCCCATGAAACGCAAGTATACAGTCCTGTCCCTGAGGTATGTGCTACACTGTTCATTCCTTCCTACATTTTACAGGTACTACTATGTCCATCCATCCCCTAAGTTTTTTCTTTCATTGACTGAACAACCCCAATACCTTAATTTTCTCCTCATAGGTCATGACTGCTAAATCATGCTACTTTCCTCTAGATTATTCTTTTTGCCCTATTTTTGAGTTGTTTTGCTGGTTTTGAAGGCTGTGAGCAGAAAACTGGTTCAAGACTCCAGCTGAGACCTCACCAAGCCAAGTTGAGCGGAAGGATTACTGCACCCTCTTGCTTATAACCCCCAGCTTGCCTTTTTCACAACTGTAAGAGACTGGTGACTCACTGTCATCCTGGAATCCACCATTGACTCCAGCCCCTTTCTGCAGAACTGCTGCTCAAACAGCCATCTCCCAGTTTGTATTTAGCAGTCTGTTATTCTCACCAAGTTTACAACTTTGTGCTCACCCTTTTCTGAATCATCTCTTATTTTTTCCATCTGATTTCTCCACTTGGTCAACATTTTGAATCCTAACCCTGTTCTCCAGAAAGCTCGGAGGTCCTCCCATGTCAGTATCATTTGCAAGTGTAACTAGCATTCACACCAGAAAAATCCCCACTGTGTGTCACTTCTGGTGAGGACACACAGGAATTGACCACTGTGGGTACAGACTGGTCCTAGTATATTCATGACATTGCACCCCACAACAGCCAGTCCCTGGAATTACCCCTGGAAGTAACCTGAAAGCCACGATAAAACGTGGAAGATGAGGGTGTCAAGGGTATCATGCAAACATGCTCTGCTCACGATGGATCACTGTGCTCTGCCTCAGGATGTAATAAAAGTAATTCATATAAAGTGCCATGCTGCAATTCAACCCAGTGTGAGGGAGATAACGACAGCTGATTTAAAAAAAAATAATATTGAAGTGGTGCAAAAGCCTCAGCAAGACAAAAAACTGAAAAGGAGCATTTGCCTGATCATGATGTTGGAACACCCAGAAGAACTGTGATGTCCCCTGCCAAGAAGCAGTCATGGTCCCCTAAAAACTTTCATGAGCAAGCATCACTCCTGCAGTATTCATCAAAGCCAGTAAAATACACACACGCAAGACATTGTTTCCTCCAGGACTGGGATTTAATGTTACACTGTGACAGCAAGTATCTTTAGACTGATAGAAAGTGAGCAAAAATTCAACTGTGGCTAAAGGCAAGGAGGCAGAGGTAGGCAGAAAGGGTGTCTATGTCTGCATTAGACAACTGATTTGGAAGAAGGGACCTGAGGGCATTTCACACACAGCCTTCTCTCCTCCCTGTGAAAGAGCAGTAATGTCCTGAGCTTCAAGAGCCTCTGGTCACCATCCATAGCTCATGGGCAATAAGGCAGAAGGGCACTTTGATCCCAAGCTGTGTTTCAGGGCAGCAAATTGCAGGTGTCCTACAGGACGCTGCTTATTAAACCTCTAGCACATAGTACTGGGCTATAAATTCCATCAATTGCCCACTGTTTAAATAAATTAGTTTTCTTAAGAACAGGAGCATGCTGGGACCAGTTACAAACATATCTGACTCAAATCCATCTGATCCCTCCCCCAGTTATGCAGCTGGAAAGACTGTGACTTTACACTGGGAAAAACGGTGCTCAAAATTTGACATGTCTTTTTACTTCCAGTGTCCATGCTTAACAGAAGAGCAAAGAACAAAATCCAGCCTGTGTCTACTTTTATGATGTGAATCAGCAGGCACATGGGACAAGCCCAAATGCCAGGAAAGTAAGGAAATCTTGGATATTAGGGACCTCCAGCAGAAAAGTAGCCAGTCATAATGTCAGTGGGAGCTCTAACATTTTCCTTATGAATAAAAAGCCTACTTAGCATGGAATATGCAGTAAGACTGCCAAGAGATTATCATAATCACTGGCACTGTAAACCTTTGCTTTGGACAGTTTTAGCCCTAGAATGACCAACTCCTACCTCTGAGGCTGGACGGCGTAACCACTGGCAAATTAATCCGTGTCCACGGCACTTCATAAGATGATGATGACAGTCTAGAAAGGCACCACAAGCTGACCTCTTAAAGCAATGAGAATGCATTTTATTTATTCCTTTATGCTAGATCATTTAAAAACAGCTGCAGGAGATTACAGTAGAGACAAACTAAGATTTTTGCTTGTTTGTTTCTACTTAAGGTAGAGCAGCCTCACCTAATGAAGTTTACACTGTATAGGAAGGCAGACAAAAAAAAAAGAAAATAGTTCAGTACTCTTCATCATTTTATTAGGATTCTTTCCTAAGTTCAACAAAGCTTTGTAGTTTTTCTAGCTCGACAGACTGTATGAGTCCCCCCGTCAGCCAGATTTACTGCATTCGGAAGTCCTGGGTGGAGTGCTCCAGCAGAACTGGACCACTGCTACAGAAGGATTTAAAGTGATGTCAGGAAATGGGTGGGGGCAGGGAAGGGGAGCACAGCAAATGACACAGCCCATGATCAGGAAACTCACTTGGCAAGATTTGTGGAAAACCAAAGGTATACAGGAGTAAAGACCCACAAAGCAGTGCTTCGGCTGCTCCCACTGCTAATTTGTTCCCATTATCGGAGCTCAAAGAAAAGAGGACAGTTGCCAGCTCTGGAGAATTGGGAACAGTGCCAGCTGACGACAGGCTGTGATAGGCAGCCGCTTGGGTCTGGGTGAGGCCTGCTATCATGTGATGTGCGCTTGATAGCAAGGAAACAGGAGGAAAGCACCAACTACAGAAAGCACCTACTCTAGTTATTGAATAAAGGTAAGAAGGATGCAGCAGAAAAGAAAAAAAATAAGCAACACCACCCTGAGCCAGATGCAGCTGCACTTCTACATCGCTTTCAGGGGGAAATCTGTTGAGACAGAAGTGAAACAGCAAAGTCTTTTAACACCTGTAGACAGGTCAGCAAACCCCCTAAACCTCACCAGAAAAAGAGTGACAGCAAAGTCACCCTGATGGATCTGGTCAACAGAGTTTGAGGCTCCTGGATAACCAGCACTGCACCTCCTCAGGCTGTGTGTGTAATATGGGCTGAAGCAATCATGGAGCCTATGGGAAGGAGACAACTGGATGCAGCAGGATGCTCCTGGGAGGTTATATGTGCTGCAGCAACTTGCAGAAGTGTGGTTTTTCTTGTTCCTACACTGCGGAGTTACCTTGAGACAAGCAACCTCAAATACAGGAGTTCCCAAGGTAGGAATATAATCACGGCAGCTGCAGGATGGTAACACTGTCCCTCCTGTCCTCTCCTGTAGCTGGGAGATTCACTGGAGTCCTGCTCAGCATATATATCCATGGCTGGACACAATTCTGTGCCACACAGAAGCTAAGCAGATATGTCAGAGGGATGGGAAAAAGAAATATAATCATCAGGAACTAAACAGAGCAAAGGGAATAGCAAACGTAATACAGCAAAGGGAATGCTGAAGGGCTGGGCGCTCAACTCAGGTCTCCTGAGTTGCCCTCCCATTCTGGACACCCCCTGCTCTCCTCTCCTATATTCCAGTCCACTGGAAGTCACCTGTTTTGGGGGATTTAAAAAAAATTATTCTGGAAAGCTTCTACGTTGTCAGGTAGGTTAAGTACTATGCGAAAAATTTTTGCCTCTAAAGAAACCAGTAAACCCAAAATAAAAAGCAACACAAGCCAGCTTTGAAAGCCAAAAAAAAGGTATTAGTGTAGCACAATCATAAGTTTGGAGCAGCAGAGAAAAGATAGAAGTACATATAACATAGACAAGAGTTAAGGCAAACACATCCAAAAAGAGGGTAATTCAAAGAGACAAAAGTCTCTGAAGTCATTGATATTCTCACAACAGTTTATAGTCATAAAACATTAGGTACCAAACAATAAAAATTAGGTGTTTCATTTAAGAGTACCTTGGCCTGGAAAGATACTTCAGTGGGTACCAACTGGTTTTTGATGAACGAACAGGAGTGCAAGATGCACAAACAGCTCTGCACCACAGGCAGACTCAAAGCTATGGGACAGATAGCAGGTCTAAGAGCACAGCCAGGTTAGAAGCAAGAGGATCACTGATGGAAATTTTATCTATAGTAGATCTGGCTTTTCACCAAGGACCATATTTTTTTTTAAAAAAAGGGCACCAATACTGTGCATCCCTTGGAGAATCCTACTCAGTATGCCAAATTGTTGTATTTCACATGCACAGTACCCCTCAAAACGGAATGCTTTTCATTAGTTCATTTCATTACCAAGTAGTTATTCACTGAAAACACAGGGCTGAGCCTCCTCACATTATTCTGCTAAGCAAAATACATTTTGCTACTTCCTTCCTCCATTATACTCGCACAGAGAACTGGAAGCTTTACTTTCCATAGCTTTTTTTTTTTTCTCATACACTTACACAGACGTGTACATCGAAGAAGTGAGGGCCCAATTGACACTTAGGTGTGGGTACTTGTTGATAAGCCATAGAAATTTCCCCTTTCAAACCAGCCATCCTAGGCAGTCATCCAGCATGCTCACAGGACAACCCAGCCCTGCACGTTCACAACAGATATCACTTATGGTTTGCCAATCTGATGTCAGGCAGGCAGATGATTTCTCACCACATATCTGACTTTCCAAGAGACAGAAAATACTTGGACAGGCTTAGCAGAAACACAGGTAACGCCGAGATTGTATTCTTTTTGAGACTGTTTAATTAGGCCATGAGTCACACACTGACACAACAACTCGCAATGAAGTTCGTAGAGAACCACGCTTTACTCGCAACTGCAAGATAGTGGGGGTTTGGTCCCTGGCCTAGAGGAATCTGTTTTTCTCACTGATCAAAAGAAGCCAAAATTAGAGGCCCAAAATCAATCAATTGTGGCTGTCTGAGCGGTACTTGGAAAGCTATTGCTGGTATTATAACCTAACACTCCTTGCATATACTGTCTCTGCCACGGGAAACCAGTACAGTCACTACCTGAAACTAGAATCACCAGTTTGCTTTAATTTTGTATGTCTAGTTATTGGTAATTCTCTCTCTCTTTACGTGTCTGTGCTCCTGCTTTATTACCCCAAGTCTCTGCCTCTGGGCAGTGGCAACTCTTATAGTCACACACCCATGTCTCTAGTTATGTGAAGGGAAGTTTCTACCCCCTTTACACACTGAGTCTAAACTCTTTCAAAAAAGGGTCAGCAGGTAACACTGACTCCATTACAGTCAGTAGCAGCTGACTTTCCAGAGCCCAAGTTTCATACCAACTGTTCATCTGACTTCCAAAAACATTATAATCTCCTTGGAATAATTAGCATGTTTTAATGGCTGGTGGCTTCGAAAGCTGCACTAACTTCAGCAGCATTAGAAGTACCAGACTTCCTTTTTGCTTTCCATTGCAATTTGAGTTGTCTTCAGATCTGAAAACAAAACTTCTGATTTTTTCTTAGTTTAGTTTTGAAATTATGCACAAATACCGAGTTTTGTGACATTTATGTCTAACTTCAATCCCAGGCTCATTTAAAACACCGCTGAAATTTGCCCAATTCACCCCAGGAAATGTTAAGGTAATGGAAAAATTATAAAAAAGAAAACCTGAACTCAAACAGATTTTTGACTTGTTAGTTTCTGGAACAGAAAGAGGAAAACAGAAGAGAAAGCGGTTTTGCTACATACAACCAAACAAAACCAATGCTATAAAGGTATGCATGCACTTCAAGTGGGAACACGACACTGAAAATGTTTCTGTGCTAATGTATACCTAAACACTAAGGACTACATTATACCTTGAGTTATACCCCAAAACCAGCTCTATTAAACCCATCAGCACTGTCTGTTCATAACTAAGGAAAAAATTTGACCCGTTATGCAAAAATCAAATCAACTGAAAAAAAGCTGAAATGTGAACTCACTATCAGAGAGTGGCAGCTCAAAGGACCAGACTGAAACTACACACCAAAGCCCAAGCTGAAATAACCAAATCCAAAGACATCCTCTTCTCCTTAGAACCTACATACACAAAGCTTCTATTTGGTGAATTCATAGGTAATTTTTGTCCTTGCAAGCTTTTTGGTACATCACCCACCAAAAGTCTTGCTAACAGTAGAAAGATCACCAACAACCATGGTAAGAAAAAATTCAGAGCTTGAGCTCCTTGCATCCCTCCAGAATGAGATCACTTCAATTTAAGGCTGAATGATCCTGTCAGAAAACCATGAGGGTATTCTGCCCATGTTTATGCCCATCCAGAATAAAAAGAATGCTTTGTAAATGGTTTAATTAAGGGCTTTTGGCATTTGGTGGGGGGTTTTTTTTGTGTGGTTTTTTTTTTTTTGGTGTTTTTTTTTTTTTTTTTTAAATCATGTAGTTTTCAAGCAACTGTTAAATATGCTGTACTGATAATAGATGAAAAGAGAAATGCATGAATGTTTTGGCTTCAACATTCATTAAGAACACATAAAGCAGTATAAGGCTTCCTGCTCATTGGTACAATCAGTGTCAGACCTTACACTTTCATGCCTACAGCCATACCACCTTTAGCTGTGATCTAGGCAGTTCCTGCAAGGCAAGCAGGGTCAGGTTGGGTCAACACGCAGAGGAGAGGCCCCCAGGGAAAGATCCAAGTGCTGTAGATACTAGAACTGGTAGCGATGTAGCAGCACTGCTCTGCTCTCTCATGGACTGCCCACCCCCAAGGAAGCTGCTGTACAGTCACTCCGGCTGCCTATCTGCAGCACGGTATCTTACAGCCTAACAACTCACTGTGTAGATATCGAAGGAGACATATGATGCCCTTATGCAACACAGATAACTCCACTTTCAAAGCAGATACCACATTATCCATATAGTAGGGGATAAGGCAGAGCACCTTGTACACTGCCTTGCATTACCCCCCCATGCCTCAGCTCACTAACTGTCCTGGAGTAAGTAAAGTTGAACCAAAGAACGAGCAGGCTTTCATACCTCAGGGAAAAAAAAACCAAAACCAACCAACAAACGAACAGTCCACACTTTGCAGAGAAATGAAACTTCTCAATCAGCCAACAGTTAAACCCTCATGTCCTGATCAGCTTCCATTTTGGGTTACCTTAAATTCTTCAGTTTCTACAGCACACAGTGAACTTCTACTTCTCATCCCAATGCCGCATGTGCTGTCAAGCTGTCAAACAGCTGCTGCGTTTCACCCCACACCAGGCTGTGTCGGGAGACAGGAACAGTTTCCATGGTCAAGTGTACACCGTTTGCAAAGTGTGTTAGGAGCTTCTGTGATTAAATCCAGGAGAAGCATGCAGTGATGAGGTTTTTTTGTTAGCATTATTAATGTCAACATGAGGACAAAGGTGTCTGAAAAGCACCAAAAGTCTTCTTCAGCATTTATTTATGAACAAGCTTTAAAACCCTTTGGAAAAAGTTCATGGGAACCTTTAGTATCAGTAACATGATTGGGTTTATATGCCTAGAGTACATGTGCTAACTCCTGCCACCCCTGTCAATTTGACTGGCCTGGAGATGATATAAACTCTGAGGGGCATGTCTTGCAAAGAACTTTGTAATCACTGCAATGAAAGGAGTCAGATGAGGAAAATCCCCAGAACTCTCAAGTATCTAGAGTCAAGGTGATTTCATAGTCACGCAGCTTTAATAATGTGACTTCCTCAGGGACACAGTATTAAACATTTAGAGGAAGTATTTGAAGGAAAACTGCATTATCAACTTGATTTCTAATCTTTTAACTTTCAGCTACTTAAAGGTACTTCAGGGTTACTCCTAAATGATGCAAAGTGACTACACTTGGCATTCTGCAGGGGGCAAGGTTGCGGGGGAAAACAGACTCAGCTTCTCTTTCATTAATATTACCTACAGATGAAGTTCAGATTTTCATTTTTATCAATTGACATTTTTAATTTCTCAGCCCACTGGTTTGTTTTTATTAAGAACAGTGCTCTATATGAAAACCAAAAGAATTAACAAAACAAGCCCCAAAACACAGTTTCACTTTCCACTGATCTTGCAATATGTAGTCCATCAGAAACTCAATCTTCTAAAAAACATACATGAAAATGGAGGGGACAGGAAGAGAAAGCAAAAGCAAACTATGAAAGTCCTTTTCTGTTGCAGCTGCCTGCAGACTCCAGGATCATTGCTGCACACACTCTGTGTACTTAGAAGGAAGAAACAACTGGATTATTGTATGAGGCTGATTAGAGTGCAGTATAGGACAGTACAACTTCAGGCTGCCTCCTGATGTTAGAAGAAATATCTCCGAATAAATCATTACAAGAGTCTTTAAAACTTCTCGCATCAGGAAATTGCACATAAAATAACCTCAGGAACTCCCCACCCTCCCCCCCCAAATGGATCTGAGGGACAGCACCAGATTACTGGCTATTTTTCCTCTATATATCACAGGCACTGTACAACCTACGAGTCAGCTGTAAGATCACTACTTAGAGTTGACAAGTCTGAGATAAATTTTACTCTTAGATGCATATATTTTTTTTTTCCATTGACTTCACGTGTGACATGAAGTAGACCAAATCTCCACATATTCCTTTAGTTGTTTTTTTTTTTTTTTTAAATTTGATTAAAAAACGAAAAGTAAACAACCAACCAGTCTTAGGACACAGCAAAGAAACCTTTGCATTACTTTAAAAAGCAAAACAAAATACTTTTTGTCCCTTCTATCCAAAGGGAAACTTGGCCAATTCTGGAGCAAACAGCTACAAAATAAATAAAGCAGGGACTGCATCTGTCTTTACAGTCTGTTCATTTTCTTGCGACTTTGTAGATGCTATGTCCCTGTTAAAATATATACAGATAGACTTTCCCTCCCAGTTGCTCTGAAAAATACTGCCACCATCAAGGAAACCTGACAGAGCAGATTAAAACCCCCAAAAATAGCGATTCACAAAACACTGCTGAAAGGCTGGAACAAGTTAAAGAATGGATTGTGAAAGAAAAGTGTTCTCTGTAGTATCTGTCATTTATAGTAACTCTCTAAGTCAAAAGTAGTAGAATTGTTTTCAGATTCACATGTTGATCTGTTTATCCCCCTTGGCTATTTTGCTTAAAATAAAATTCATTATTCAAAAAGAAAAAAACCCTGCCGCTTGTGAGAGTTAGAGCCTAAGAAACTCCCACAAGATAAGCAGAGCCCTGCCAGTTGTGTCAAGCTGGTGCTGCTGTTGCTATCACAGACACAGTTCTGCTGAAGGCTTTTGGTTGGTGAAGCCACGCTGGGTGCTTGGCACAGGGCACCCATGGCTCCTGGCTCTTCTGTGCAGCCCTGCCAGAGACCAGTGCTGCAGGAGGAAGCAAGCCTGGGCCAGCAGATGTTACCAACACTTACACCAGTCACCCACAAAAAGGACAAGAAAAATCTTGAAGAGGCAGCAACTTGTTTTCTTTGTTAATAATTAGGAGATGGGGCTGGGGGGGTGCGGGGGGGATGGCATCCCTCAGGACTGCTGCTCATTCAAAGCTGCCTTTGTCACCATGCCATTGCTTGACTATTATTGCTACCAAAAAGAAAAATAAAATCAGTATTATAATTAAAGAAGGTCTTCAGCCATTTTAATTCAACACATTATTGTAATAATGAGAAAATTGAGGTTTTAGTGGTAGAAACAAGCATTTCAGTTGCAAGACATTTTTTGGAGTTGTTTTTTGTTTGGGTTGGTTTTTGGTTTGGTTTTAACCATAATATTTTATTCAGGGTGAAAAAAAAATCCACAAGGCATTTGTACAGCTAAAACTGGGGGTCCTCAGCAGGGAGCAGCAGTACCATGGAGCTGAACTTGAGTACTTTACCTGGCTGTCCAAACAAGCACACAAATCCCTGTTCTGCTCTGCATAGATGCATAAAAGTCTGATTCCTCCTGCTCATCAGTTTACCCCACCGTCTGCTCTGGTTTTCTTGATTTCTTCCTCCCTGTTTGGCTTTTGTGGCATTGCCGATAAGAAGAAATCATTAAGTTTTATGTGCTTGATACTACCCTTAAAAAGATCAAAGAAGAAGGAGAACCATTCCAGTCTGAAAAAAGGGCTGCGGGGAACTTTGGGATCCCTCTGGATGGGACTGGTCTTCTGTTCAAGTGAAACATGAGCAAGTGAGGGGATGTGAAGGCATCACAAGCTCCACAAGACCCTGTGTGCACTGGGGGGGAAAAAATAATAGTAAAGAGAAAAAAAAAAAAAGAAGGAGCAGGCCGTGGTGGCTATCTCTAAGCTATGAAACAGGATCACTGTGGCTCCCTTCCCTTTTGCTCTTGCTGGTCTCCTTCGGTTGGAAACCCAGACTTTATGCCAATATGCTGTGAGGACCTGGCCAAGGTATGAAACCAAGCCTGGGAATTGTTCTTGGATTTCTGTGTTTAGATTAAGCCAATTCAAGTTGCAGAGTTATTCTGCTCCTTCACTTTGTAGGACTGTCTTAAAACAAACAAGAAAACTCCACATCCCCAACATCTACTGGGGTCTGTCCTCCCCTTCATTAAACTTGCTGGTGTGAGTGCTGTAGCAGACACAGAACAGGTCATGGAGCATCTCTGGCCTTACAAAGCAGCAAAGCTCCAGTGGTAAATGCTGGTAGGATTTCTCCCTCCCTCAGTCATGCCCAGAGCTGTTTGTGTAGTCTGCTCCCATCTCACATTGCGATCAAGTATTGGGAGAGGCCATCCTTATGATTCTTTACTATTCAGAAAAGTTGTAACCATTAAGAAGCACACAGAAGGGGCAAAGGCAGGAGCATGCAGTGTTGTCAAGTACTGAGAAGTGATTACATAAGGACTTCAGCTTCAATCTTTTTTCTTTTGGTTTTTAGCCCTTTATGTTACAAGGAAATCCTGAAAATATCAACCTGCAAGGATCAAAGAAATAATCGGAGAACAAAAACAAGTACTCAGCATCATTTCTTTAGAAGTCTTGCGATATTACTTTGAAGGGGCTGACCACAAGATTTTTCTGAATCTTTGAGGAAGGATAATCCCTTTCAAGATGCATGACAAAATAGTACCAGGATTACACCTTGATAGTAGACCAGTCTATTTGGAAGCCTTTTTAGGACTATCTCCATAAAACCAAAAGCAAATTCAAGATTTTTTGCAACTGGTTAAACTCCATATTACTGGATCCCTGGCCACATTAAAGGTAAACTGAATGTTTTGCTCAATACAAAGTGAACCATAACCTCAACAGCCATCCAGTAAACTTTGTTACATGAAGAGCCAAGCAGGGCTGGCTATCCAAAAGACCATTCTGCAGGTTCTCACCAAGAGGAAACAAGCTGCAACGTGTTTCTGACTTGTGGTTTAGGTCAAGGCTAGTGTGAGCAGTTCTGGCTAACTCTTAACACTGGCAGCAAATGCAAGTGTTACCTACTTAGAGGTAAAGTGCACAGGTCTTTCCCACCAACTCATATCCCTGCTTAGAGCAGTAGCAGGCTGGTTGGACAAGATGACAGACAGTGAAGGAAGAGAAAAAAACAAACCAAAAAAACCCCAAACAAAAGAACATAAAGGAACTTTCCTACTGCACATCTCCTCCCATTCATGGCATAGCAGATCTTCAGTGAGGCTGCAGCTGAGAGATTAACTGTCTTTGGTAGATGCCGGTACGGTTTTTGGAAGGGGAAGTTCTGCTGGGGGTTGTGACCAGCCCTGTGCAGAGTACTGCTGCTAAAGTGACCTAGGCTCAGTTAAGTCTGCTGTAAGAGTTTCATAGTCCTACACAATTTCACCCTCCTCAGGCCCAAGCCAGACCCCAGAAAAGGAAGCAGGCTGTAGGGAAGGCACTGACAATGTAGTAGCCTGCCACCAGACCACAGAGAAGAAAAGAGATAATAAACAGACCTAAGGCAACCTGTGCCAAACTTTGTACACAGGTGACATTGCCCAGCCTGTGTCACACCTGCTTGAAAAGGACAACTGAAGAGGCCTGCTTTTCTCCTACATGCTGGCAAGTTCACATTTGCATGGGGCCAAAGTTGTGATGGTGGAGTTGCCCGTGGGTCCTGAAGTGTGTAAGAAGTCTGCAGCTGCGGAAAAGTCACCTCACCACACCAAAGCAGCTCCAGGGCCCTCACCACTCACCTCACATGCTCCTGCACTGCAATAGCGCTCCGATTCTGCCCACAGCCAGTCATCAGCTCACCTATGGTCAGCCTGGCTATTTAGCCTGAGATTTTGAAAAGTTTTGCACCAAACAATTCCTCTTGAACAAATTCCTTACCTGAGCTGTCAGCTCTTGTGCTACTGCAATCTCTCAGACACAGGCTTTCCAATGGCTTGGCCTGTGGTCTCTTCTAAAACAGTCCTGCACTTTTCTCATAAATCAAATCCAGTCAGGCCTTGCCACATGCCAGCCCCTCTGGGGAGCAGGATGTCAAGCAGCCACATGAGTCTCCAAGGACTGTCAGACTGCAGAAAGTCAGGACTTTCCTGGTTTTGAAAGAGCTGCTGTTCACCCTTTCCTTCCCCTCTGCAAGATCAGCAGTCCCAGTTGTATCATTCTCTTAACAAGAAGCACAGATCTATCCCGCTCGTTCTTTTGATCTCTATGAATTCATTGAGCAGTATGGGCTCAGACAGATCCTCACATTCTTGCCCACTTTCACAGAAGTTGTGATTCTTTGAGACTTGTGCATCTCCACCAGATTTGGTCAAAAGGCTCAAAAGCTACAAATAGGACAGACACCATCCTAGAAGAAGTCCAATTTTTCCTTCTCTCTCGCATTCTTGTCCCTCCCTTCTAAGACAGATTTTATGATTAAGCTAGACTGAATATATCCTAAAAGCAGATGTAAAAATTTGTACATTAGAAAATGTTAATATTGGCAGTTATTCACATTCCCTTCCAGGATTTCACAAAACTAAATCCCTTGTGACAGGACCTAAATGGAATATGAACTTCTTGCTGTCTTTGCAGCCGTACAAGAAACAAAGCAGAAGTCGATGCACTATTCTTTACAGCCTTTAAATATTTGCTTGGAAGTGTCATTGATTCAAGAATAGCCCATCAAATAGTTGTCCTTGTAGGTTTATCAACTTCTTTTACTTTAACATTCTGATTTTCTGTCACACAACACAATGATTTTTATGTTTGTTTTGTCCTGTTACCAGAGCAAACCATTCATTTTTAACTGTTGGTTTTGGCATAAGAGTACGGTAAGTTCATAATGGAAATGTGTTTTCAGTGGTAGTACTGAACAATAGAAAAGTTTCTTTCAACTGTTGGGTTATGAGGAGAACCATCTGTTATTAAATTTAAGTCACAGTGGCTCTGTTTCAGAAATGCAATGGAGGCTTCACTAACTTTGCAGTCAAGGCATTTGTAGCATTGCAGGAAAACAGCTACTTTTTTAAAGGCCTTATCTGAAACCAGCACGACAAAACAGTACCTTTATTCTTGCCTAATTTGATAATGATGACTAACCAAGTGTCTTTCAAGTAAAACTTTTATGGGCGTTGCGGTCATAATTTGAGGCCTCAACAACTTATATATACTCCAGTAATAGAAATCAAATATAGAGGAACTAGTAAAAATCCTAGCATCGCCAGGCTTAGTTGTTTGAACTGTATCTACAACCGAATAAAGCAAACATCAGGAATTAAAATCATAATGAAAGTTCTTAACTCAAAAGTCAAATTTCATCATCTGCTTGATTGACTGTTATACGGCACTTTAGTTGTTCTCTGACTTCCAACATGGAACGAATGTGAATTCTACAGGGCAGCCAGGATTTCAGAACCTGGAATAACACTGGAGAGGGCAACTGCAGCTGACGAGGTGGGAATCAAAATACCCTTTGGTGTAAGACGTACATATCACCTCTCTACCCCATACAAAGTTATCAGAAATTGTTCTATTATTTCTGTCATTAACCAACCATTCCTCCCCCCCACCTTTGCACCCATTCCTCTCAAGTGCAGCCAGAGATTATCAAACCCAGAGATAGCCTTTCAACAGCTTGGCCAGTTGAAACATCTCTCAAGTTCTACTGCTATCACTGCTGCGTGAGCTGACGTCAGGCTGTTGTTTACTGGAGGTGGGACTGTGCCAATTTCCACTGAGCTGAAGACAGCCATGTCCAGCCTCTTTTGGCTGTTCACAAGCAAGAACAAACTCCTTGTGTGTGTCTGCATGCATGAGCACATGTGGGAGAGAAAGAGCATGCCTGTGTGTCTCCTTGTGGGCACACACAAATATCGGGGAAAAGCAACTTGCTTTTATTTTCCACTGCGATACCAGAAGTAAGAACAGCAAAAAAATCAATGCATCATCTTCTCTGAGAAACTGCAATGGAGAGAGAGGGAAACACTGGCAGTTTTCTTGCAAGAACTATCACAATATAGATTAAAATACTTACGAAAACATAATGGATTAAAAGAAAGCTTGGGATACCCCTAAAATCCCTACAAAGAAGCTGACACAAATAATTAAAAAAACAATGCCTGTCCATCAATAAAAGGACTGAGGTAAAAATCTGGATACTTGACAGCATAGAAAAAATACCTAAGTTTTACTAGGATGGCATTGCCTTCCTCTTCTAAGACTAGAAAAGCCCCAGGTCAGTATTAAATAAAATTACTTAATTAAAATTAGCTATATGACAATATGCTAAAACCTATTAACAGTCCAGGGACCAAAAAAAAATTCATCCAAGTCTGACCTTACCATTTATCCCTGTAAAGGGGAATACTCTTTGTGATTGAATATGTGCAGATGGGACAGGACAGAATATATATGACAGCATCAAGTCCTGTTTTCAAGCACAACTTTTATACATTTCAAATATAATTATCACAATGGCTGTAAGGATCCATTTGAAGTTTTAAGTTACATTCTCTTTTCTGCCTGGAAAACCGCTCCAGCATATTTGAATTTGTGGAATACAAAATGCAATTATTTGCACCTCAAGTGAAGTTTCCAGTATTTGCATCCAAGCATGCACCCCCACTGTCATCTGAGTGAAAGAAGTAACTGTACTGAAGATTTTTGGTTCCACTTAATGGCTTCTTCCCCTCAGCACCTAAATACACACTCCTCTGCCTCCTTACTTCCCATGAATGCATCACAAGAGGACCTTCATACACACACCGACTCACTCTCGTGATGATTTTAACTCCATCTTATCCCATCTTCTCATGGAGCTTTTCTTTCAAGTTTAAATAGTTTCTCAAAAGTTTCTATTGAGTCAGCTATCTGAAGAGGTTTTACAGACCATTAATACTGATCTGTAGGTTAACCACAAACAACATAAATAATTGTTTTCCTCCTTGTTTAGGGAACTACAGAGTTTGAGATCCCCCTTCTCAGCATCAGTGACACAGTACACACAGAAAATATGCAAAACCAGGGGAACTTAATTTGAACTACTGGAAATAGTGAACTTAACTCCTTAGGTCCAGTGTTCTACATTTACGTTTATCAAGCCACTTATAATAAAAAGCTGGGAATCACACATCTATCTCAGCCCCCAAGCCAGCTAAAACATGAAAGAAGCCAAAGTATTTAACCTTTAACATAAAACACGTGAAGATGGCGCATTGGCTACAGCATGCAAGTTAGTCAAGACCTTGCAGACCACCTTCACAAGAACGCTTTCCACCACTGCTGGTCAGTAGTATTAAATTGATACACTATCAGACAATAAAATACACTCTGCCTTTCTAGTCTGTGACAAATTTTGAGGGCTGAAATATGAAAGTTTGTGAACTTTTACTCTGAAATGATACATGGCATCTCCTTATGTTACTGTTTCCTTCTCTCAGTCAATTATTTCTCCTCCATAGAGGCTCAAAGATACCAGACAGGATATCACCACCTAAAACAAAACTGAGAACTGGCATTTTGAAGTCTAGACATGATTTCCTCTTTTGGAAGTCTTCTCATCTCTGTACCTTCCTCATATAACCACACAGGGGTAAAGTGTTCTCAAGGTGGCCTCATTTAGACTTTCTGTATACAGACAACAGTTCAAAATAGCATTTATTTCTTTAAACCAGAACCATACACTAAATAACTTGGTCGATAAGTACACTGAATCAGCAACTTCTAACACTTTCACCTTTTGCTTCACGTCTCAGGGACAAGGGGGATGCAGCATGGATCATACACACTGTTGATATGCAAGGACTGGTATCAGTATCTCACACAACTTCCTTAATCCACTCTTCCTTGAAATGCCTCCCGTATTCTTTAAAAATGCTGCTCAGCACATAACATTTGTAAAACTGCATATGCAGAGTATTTCCAGTCAGGCTCATGAGACTTTCTGTTCCATAGCAAAGCACTACTGAACAGTATCTAACTTTATACAGACATGCCGATATGAGCTTTGCCACATGGGCTGATCTTATGCGCAGCAAATAAATCTGAAGGGGCTTATTTTTTCGCTTTTATAAGGCTAGCACCAATCCTTTCTTTATTCGTGCGCTTGAAATTTCACTGTACCTAGCTCCAGCACCTACCTGGAAATTCACTTTCTGTGAATTTGCTTGACAGTGAATTGTAGAGGCTTAAAGGATTGCTTTAAACAAAGTGACCCCCAAGGAATATTGTTCCTGTGGTGATCTTGGTATTATGTTCTCCAGCTACGTCTTTTTGAACTCCTGTGCACATTCTGTGCTTTGGAATTTGTTCTGATGACAGGCTTTCAGAACGTATGATTGCGTATATTATCTATATGTGCATTATCTATGCATGGTAATATTCCTTGGACTGGCCACCTTCATTTTATACTGCACTCTCTGTATGTATTACAAAGGTTTAGCCTTGCCTGAATTCAGCCTACATGGTTTTACCTTTGTTTAGCTGTGCTCTTCAGCTCCTTTACTGCTTTTTCATTAGGGAATCATTTTCATTTGCCTTCCACACGCACGCTGCTCTTTGGGGGGGGGGGGGGGGGGGGAGCTCTATTTCTCACTGTGATTAACTTTCAGTTTTATCTGTCTATTATAGATGCTGGGAAGTTTTTTTTGTCTGGAGAACTATTTCAAGGGTGTGCATAGCACTGCTCTGAAAAATGGATACAGTTGATACAAGATACAGAAGAGTTTCTAGCTGCTAGTGTAAGTCTAGCAGCTGGGGGGCCTACAGCTCCCTTTCCCCCTGCAGGTGAATCTGTCCAGTGTTACATTCAGAAAAATGTGTATTCAGAAGGACTGAAATAAATTTTTAATTTAATGAACAGCCCAAGAGATTCCTGTGTCTCTAAAACTAGAAAACTGTTTTCCATCACTTACTCTTTAACCCAAAGGAGCTTAGACAATCCAAAATACTTGGTTTCAGGATTACCAAAAATCTTAATTTTTCAAATTGGCAGAAGAAATTTTTCATCTTTCAATTCAAACCAACCCACATTTTTGGTTCAGCCACAAAAATCAAAAACAACACAGTTAATCATGGCTCTAATCACTTCTATCACTACTCCACAATTTGCTAACTATTCAAAAATAAAGATCCCATGACTGAGTTTTACTCTGCTGTGTAAGGCTAAAGCAAATGGTCTCAGCTGATGTCTAGTGCCTTCTAAAGAAGAAGGAATACCCCTTTCCTAGGTGATATTCCTCACACAAGTACACAGCATTCAAATGACCTTCTGGGAGTTTGCAATCCTCTCCATTTCTCTCACTGGAGCCTATGGTAAATCTTGATTAACACATATACCAGATTCAGAACCAACACAGAGGATTTCAGCCTCTACAATTCCCCGACACAACATCACCCATCCCAGGAAGACGTGCAGTGCTGCAGCCAGCACCTCCTCTGCCAGGCTCTGTTCTGCACACTAAACTACACTAGCTGCTTCATTTACTGGGCTTATTTTTTCCTGGTCTAAGACATGGTTTACTTCCAACTCCAGTCATTGAGCGTCAGTCCCTTAGATGCACATGTAGGAGATCGTTTCCTGCTTCTCGTCACCTGACATGCTATTCCCTCCTCTTCATGCAACACAAGACTAAAAGACAAGCCAGCAGCAAACAAAAAACCCACCCCAGTACAGCGTGTGAACATTATAGTAGATCACAGCCAATTACTGCAAGAGTTTCGATCATAAGCTCAAGTCAATTCCATTACAGGTTTTCAGCATATCCCTTTTTCTTCTAATTAAACAAACTTGATTTTTTTCTCTCCTCTTTCTTTTGGTCAGAGGTTGGTGACCTTCAGTATAAGAAGAGAAATCCAGCCCCTGATCTCCAAGGCTCAAGAGACATGGATCACCACTGTGATCTTTTGTGTCAGAGGGCCTTGGTGCTGACAAAGATACAGTTTCCCTTCTTCATCATCTTCAAGATTCCAAGTTTGAGATTCACAGGTTTCATTTTATTTTGCCTGGCAGAACATACTTGAGAATGGCTTCTAGCAGTATCAAGGAAACAAAAGAAACACTTCTGGTAGTTGAGCATGCCAGCTGTATCCAGTGATACACAGGCAACATACAAAAGCATGGAGCCCCTAGTCATGACTGAGAATACAGTACATCAAAGTCTATACTAGTGCCCCGTATAAAAATTGATAGAGAAGCGAGCCTGAGGAGGCAGACCTCAGATCTCAGCTACCAGGAGATTCCAGGGAAGGTTAGGATCTACTTTGATACCAAAGAAATCTCTTTCAAAAGACCCAAGGCATGAGGGAAAGATCACTGCCTACATTCTCCAGCCTCCACACAATCTCAGCACCATTCCAGGTCAAGAAAGCTGACTATTTTTTTTGTCATGGTCAGCAACACAAGCCAGAAAATTACTCCCACTGCCAACTTCTCTTTCCACAGGCATCAAAGCACCAAAGGGACTCCGTGGACTTGTTGGCTGTTTAGCCAGAAGCTTGTCAGGACCTTCCTGGAACATGGAGGACATGGAGGAGCTTTGCACCTTCAGTGGTTCCTGGTTAAGTCAGAAACACACGTCATAAGCATGCTGCGGTGGAGTTACACAATAAAATTAAATGCACCGAGTACCCAGTCTCCTTCTCCCTACCATGCCTTGTCTCACACACACACACAGTGGGAAAACCTGTTCCAACTGGTCCCAGAGATCCCTCAGTAACCCAAGTGTTTGGTTCTCCACTAAAAAGGAAAGGCTGTTATTCATGCTACTCCCTAGTATCTTCAGGGACAAAAGGCTTAAGATCATGGCAGGCCTGAAGACTTCAAGTCAGAAGAACAACGCAACTTGTCTTCCCATGGGCCAGCCCACCTCGTGCGCTATGGCCATGCTGGAAGGAGACACAGGCAGAGCACAGCTGTGAGAAGCAGCTCGCTCAGCACAGACAGGACACTGGCCCCACATGCACCTTCTGCTGCCTGTGCTTGTAAAGGTGCCAGGGCTGGATACAGTTAAATGCCCCAGGGTGAAGAGAAAGCCCCAGTGATTTTGAAGCGCAGCTGCTACACCATTTGTACAGTGGAGAAAAGCCATAGTAGGTAGAGAGGTGCAGAAAAAGCTGGCAAAGGATTGCAAGTTTTCCTTTGCTGTCCCTTTTCTAGGCAGCAGCAGATGATTTTGCTGTGGAGTCTCAGGTGTCCTGAACAATAGCTGTGGAGCCAGTCCCTATTTTGGTGATAGAAAAGAAACTGGCTTTCTGGGGAGAGATGGAGACAAGTCAAGCCAGTTCCAGACTGTCATTTCTCCTACTGGCTCATTCTACTCAAATCACAAGCCGGAAAAACTGGAAAGGTAAGCAGTCCAAATTAATGGGAACATCAAGTGAACTGGTTTGTTTATGTATTGGTTTAACTAGAACAGGGAGCACAATTCCAGCTTTGGGCTCTAGCTTTGTAGACATTCCCTTAGCTTACCTTCTACCTGAGAGAGCCATGTGCAGGCCTGAATTATTCCCGGTCTATCCTCAAAACACATCATAATCTTTTGAAGCTTCATACTTGCATGGCAACCATGACCACAACTCTTATTATGGGATAGCAACATTCATATCCTACCAGCTCGTTCTTCCAACTCCACGTAATTAGGAAGGGAAAAAAAAAAAATCAGAAACAACACAGAGCAGGAAGCTGTCTTTTTCCTCACACCACTCCTCATGCATTATTGTTGCCACATCTTACCCACAGCATAGCATTTGCCCACCAAACTGATGTTTTTCTTATGAAAAGAGAAAAAGCAATTTTTAGGAGTCCTACAACTGGTAGGAAATAATCAATTTAAGCCTAATGATTAAAAAAACCCCAGGTATATATTTATAGTTAATTTCTACCATAGAACAGCCTTCACCAGATGCTCAATTGCATTTCATCCTTAAGAGCAAACAAGGGCTCCTGCAGATTAGACCTTTCCAGCAGAGCTGTTGCAGATGGGCAGATCGTGGTGTCCTGCTAACTATCACGGAGACCACAGTGGTACAATGATTCTACTTACTAAAAGCAATAAGTTAAAGTAAGCACCACAAAGGGAAGAAGAGTGGCATGGTTCTTGCACATCATTCCTCTCAGAATTTTTTATAAACTGCAGGATGGACCCATGTTCTGCAGACAGGGAAATTCAAGCGTAGTGGCTGTGTTACAAAACTCAGTGAAAGAGCGAATGCCTAATAACCCTGTACACCAGGGCTGGTCAACCCCACCTCCAATCCATATGATCAGCAATCCCAGAAACCAGCTGCTTCTGCGTGCACATTAAAGATCTGAATGAGAATATAAACAATTCAAACCACCTTCCACAGTTTAGAACTACAGCATGATATAACTGCAAGTCACCGCCATTAGAAGTTTGGGGTTTTTTTAAAAAAGTCCATACGTGCCAAATACAGCTCCACTGTCCACTGCTGAGTTTTAATGACAACGGCTGCATCTTGCAAAGCTGTTCAATAATAAGGTATTACACTTTCCCTCCAGGACCAGAAATCAGATGCTGTCACTTATCTACATAAAAGGCATATGTAGGAAAATATTCCACAGCCATGTGGCTCACACAGCAATCGATCTCAGACACCCTCTGCACACAGATATTTGCTCTTATTACAATATATTCCAGTTGGTCAGCATGCTAAAAATCTCCAGTCAAGATTTCTGGCTTTTCCAATTAAGCTTATAGACAAAAAAAGTCTTTTTTCCTTTAATGACATTGCCATTTATTGCAAAGCTATGATGAGTTCTTATCTCATTGTGGTGCCCATGATAACTCATTATTCGCTGAACTTCACTTTTTGATGTATGAGGAACAGCAACATATACTTAAATAGCTCTATTTAAACTGGCCCTATAGTTGAAACAAATCATTCCAAGAACAGCACTGCATTACAGTCAGGACTGCTCAAGTTTAGGATATGATATTCTTCAGTATTCACAGAGCTTAATATCTTCAAACAGAAATTACTCAAGCTGATGTATCTCTCATTAAGTCAAAGTTCTTCCAAATGAGAAGAGGATGATTGATAGTCCAAGATTACCAGGGCCAATACAGTGAGAGATCACACTCTTTATGGCCACAAGCAAAGCCCAGGAGAGCTCAGCTGCCCCACAGCCAAGTGTGCTGAGAATCCTGCAAAGCACCCTCAGCACCTCTTGTCCAACAGCCCACATGTTGGACAAGAGGTGCTCCCTCATTCAACACCAGATCTGTCTGGTGCTGATGGGTAACAGAGCACTGCCTAGTCCTTCCAGGCCACAGATACAACGCAAGCTTTGAAACTTCGTAAGAAGGAAAAACAAAAGAACCCACAAAAAAAAACCACATGCAGCAGCATAGCTCCAGGCCTCTCCCCTACCCCTCCAGTTACTCTCCAGAAGATAAATGCTGTGAGATGTCAGGACCTTTTCAGCAATAAGCAGCACTGCTTGGATCAGGTTCTTTGCTCTGCTTAACACTGATGGGATTGGCTTAAAAATTCACATTGGAGCTGGATTAGAGGTGGGGAGTGCAGTTCTGTACATCTAGAAACACTTTGGGAAGTGAAAACACAGTTATTGGCCTGGCCTGTTCACTACTAGTTTCCTACATTAGATGCTTATGGCACACTGGTGTCACAGGAGAGAAGCAGCCAGATTCACATGCCCTAAATCGCATCTAAGTCCCTGTATCTTTTATTTCCTTTCAGCTGACCCCTGGCCTTCAAGCACAGAGCCTTAGGTGGAATTTAGGCCACGAGAACCTGGTCTTCAGCCTCTCAGCAAGGGGAAATACCCACAGCTGACTCCTGCTGGAAGATACAGAAAATGTTATAGGAGAAAATACACCTGCTGAGTGTACACATACAAACACACAGAGCAATGCAATTCTTCTGCCTCAGGGGTCCCAAGACTTTGACCTGACAGCCAAAGAAAAGCAGACCTGAATTTATATACATGGAGCACACTGCAACTGGATACTGCAGATGAAGTGTGCAATGTGAACAACCTCCACCTGCTGACCACACTCTGCAGGATCCAGAAGCCAGTTTGCAAAGCAAGACACTGTATGTATCACCCCCTCATCCCTATTACCACTGTACAGCTTACCAAAGTCAAGTTACCAAAATGTTTCCAGGAGCATGGGGAGTGTTTCCTTTCCATAGCTGTTATGTATCAGAAAAGACTGTAAGCAGGTAACATCTCAGGCACAAGTAAGAAAGATGGCAGAGTTAACATATCCAAATCTTTTTCACTCGCAAGTACATGCCCTGAAATAAGCCAGAAATGTTTATTACACTATATTATAAACATCAGTCAGGAAGCTAGAGAAAGTAACAGAGCATCGCTGCCTGAAGGGTCTTCTCCAGGCTATTGTGTATCAGAGGAAAGATAAAAGCAGAAGCTTGAGACACAAAAAAGAAAAGCTCTTCCCAGATACAAAGCCAGCACTGGGCCCTAATATGCAGGAGTATTTCACTCTCCAGGGCAGAGAGGCTTTCTATGACACCATTTCACATCCCAGCGACAGAGCATCCTCTCAAAAGCACTTTGGGAGAGAGGAGACAGATACAGTCTCTCTCATGCAGTGTTCAGCTTCAGCAACACAGGAGGGTTTCACAATCCCTGCCTGCAGTCACAACAGTTCCGAAGGAAAGAGGCACAGCTGTTCTCACCTCAGAACAGGAATGCCACTGCAGAAAGCCTACAGATCATCTCCCTCCTCCCAAACCCAAAGTACAATAGGAAATAGGCCAGTACTTCACACCCCTGAGCTCAGCATGTCCTTGTCTAGAGTCAGCTAATAAGAGATGTTAAGAACAGGGCTGCATCTTAAACCCACCCATCACAAAGAAGCAGAAAGGAGGTTTCCCCATCCATGTGCTAAGATAGGAACCTGTCCTTCAAAAAGTTAAAGTTCCTCACTTCATATACAAGGCACTAGCAGTGGCCACAAGTCCATATCCTCCATGCTTAGCTCCCTCAGGTGAGGCAGATGGATGATTTCATCCCTGCCATTCCCACCCCAACCCAAGTTGGCTGAGGCCTTGCAGAAGCAGTGCCCTAAACCTCCAGACTACCCTGAGCAAGACAGAGAGATGACTTTCAGCTCCTGCAGCAGAAATGAGCCTGTCCTGCAGAACAGACGATGGTTAAAATGCAGAGCAGGAACAGGGAGCAGAGAGGTTCTTCCTGTTCCCACAGCACTCCCCAGGGAGAAAGAGCCACTGGTCCCAGCTCGCAGAACAATGGGTCCAAACACCAGCTCATTCAATGCACCAAAGCGCTGGGGGCAGGCAGTGTATCCTGAACTCTCCTCTACCTCATCTCCAACTGTCCTTCAAAAGACAGAAACAGCAAAGGCATGTCCAACCCCACGGGCATGTGTTTGGTGAGTTTCAAGAGTGCCTCAAGGAGCTTCACCAGAAGAACATCCAAGCTTCTACATTTAGGTTTGAATTGCATATTGAACTGGTCACTGCTGCAAGATGAGGACATTTCCAGTCATGCTCAGCAACAGATAAAGATAACAATAGATTTCTTAAGGCAGAGTACTGAGATTAATGGGCCCTTCTTTATACTGTCCATTCTGACACCACATTAAAAGCCCCTCTACAAAACGATGGGCAATGAAATTCTTTCTTGACATCACAAGAATGTTTGAGACTAAGTTAATTGAGTCAGGGCCTTGGTCTTCTTGCAAATCAAGTGAAGGACAGAATATATATGAGGTAGTCAGTTTACAGGAAGAATGACTGACATTTTTTTAAAATCAGACTTTTTTCCGTATGCACTCAATACTACTAAATTTTGCCTTGTGCTGTGCAAAGCATAGAAGGTTAGAAGCAAAACGTCTTCTCCCACACTTGATGTTACACCAGCAGTGCTAGATGCCCTGCTGCTCATCTTCTCCAGGGAACTACCCCACTGCTCCCACTGCATCCACTCCATGTCACACTCAAAGAAAACCAGTTCATTGCTGTTACTTCCAATTGCCAGTTCTTGGGACACTGAGGAAGCACCACAAGCAAAAGCGAACAACATGCAACTGCTCTTCTGTTTGCATGTCCCAAGGACTGGCTCTGCACGCTGGTGCCTGAAGAACAAGCACATTGCAAAAGCATTATGTCTCCAGTGGCAAGATGGATGGGAAAAGTGCCAGCCACTAGCTGTAACCCTTTTGTCATGCCAATTGCTGACTGCTATGAGGATGTACGTTAGATACCTCCTTAGAAGAGAGCTCTGCATCTCATCCTTCCAGATGGAGGAGGAATGATTCATACGCACATAAGCAATGTTAGAATGATGGCTGAAAACATTTTCTTTCTATTTTCTGTTTTGTGTTGCAGACATGCTCAGGGGCCTTAATCGCAGCAAAAATTGAACCGAAGACGATGACACTGCCCCAAGGAATGCACGTGCAAAACCCCAATGCTGCTTCTGACTGTTGCACACACACACACCTCACATGCCTCATTCCCCTGCTTTCTCATTTTCACAGCATTTCTCTGCACAGAACATGACAGAATAAGTCCACTTACACAGCCTTCACATCGTGCAATGACAAATACAGGGGAAAGCGTCCAACAGACAGATCAGGTGTCAGCAGCTCTAAACTGACCAAGGACTGACTTGTAATGCAGAAGCAAAGCAAAGGATCTCTTTTCTTTCCAGACACACCAGGGACCAAAATGTACACATTTACTAGGCCTAGATGGCTGATAAATGCAGAACAGACAGAAGGCTCAGCAGTCAGAGCACTTGTCTGCACAGTGCCTGTTTCTTTCATGGAGGCCACTGTGTGTATCCTCCTCCCCACCTGACCTGCACAGCACCTTTGACACACACTCCTGCTCCTCTCAAGGGCCCCGCATCCTGTGAATCCCACTGTTACTCAGTACTAACCCGTAAATTCCCACCTACTTACTTTCCTCTGGCCTTTCTCAGATTTGTGAAGTCCTTGGAACAGAGATTATCTGTAAGCACCTGGAAAGCACCTGGAATATCCTGAATCCTACTGCAAGTAAATAAACAAACGGCAACACATAAGCACGCAAGATGTATATTAAGCCAAGTATATAGCAGTCATCTCTGACAACAAAAGCGAGGGCTATAGCTTCTTCCTACAGTAGTAAAAAATTTACACTTTGGGGTACATCCACTGACCAGGAAAACCTTCAGATTTTCCTTCCCTGCCATCCACTTCCCTCCTTCCCCCATCACATTATCCATTTCTGAAATCCATGCCCCACTTTTTATTATAAATTATTCTAATCAGTTTTGTGGCATGGCAGAAATCCAGCATAACCTTCAGAAATACGCATGCACACACTGGCTATATAGCTTCTTCATTTCATAGCAGCCTTTCACAACAGCCTGGTGCAAGTCTGGCAGGATTTGGCAACCTTTCTAAGCAGCACCCCTATGGTGGTGACCCTTTCCTAAAGGCTGCTAGATACATTCACCTACACAACTTCCTTTCTTTGTAAACGAAAGACTTTTCCTTAATCTCTCATTAAAGCTAGGAAAAAGTGTTCAAGCAGGAATTTTTCCTCTATTGTTTTTCAGGCTGAAGAAGTGTGACTTGGGGGTGGTGAAGGGGCTAGAGAAAACATCTGCAGTCCAACACAGACCTTTCCCACCCCACCCTCTTCTGACTGGAAAGATGTAAATAAGGCTGGGTTTGGTAATCCTTCCAGCTCCTTCAGAATCAGGGTTGAAGTGGGGAAGAAAGGGAAGGGAAAAAACCAAAAAATAAGACAAAAAGCCACAGAAAAGCCCCAGAGATAATAAGGAATCTTAATTTTTCTTGGGTAAGGAGCACAGGCTACTTTCATAGCTCTTAAAAGAAGCCCTACACAGTTTGTTCACTCATGCTGCAGCAGCTCCAGAAGGAATCTGGATCTGTGGCTTTCCCATAAAACTAGTAAGGAGGGCTGAACCCTACATTGGGAAGGGAGAATAAAAACACACAACAAGCAATTTGAACACAGAGCACTACTGTCTTGTTAAATAACATGTTAAGAACTCATCTGCAAGTCTGTCTTGACCAATAAGGGACATAACTCAGGAAGATACAGTAATACTAACATGCAATTAGTCACTGCTGTAAGCACTTTAACTCTGGATTTCTTGGATTATAACATTTTAAACACTGTTGTTTTATAGGAGTATGATAGCTGTCCAAGCACCATAATCAAATTATGCTACCAGGACATTCAGGCAATGGATTATCACAGCAAAGGAAATGGATTATCACAGTTTTTATTCTGAACAAGGGATGACTATCTCTTTTTGAACATGGCAGGGGGGAGAGCAGAAGACTATACCTGAGGGGTTTTTTTCCCCCCTTTTGGGCTTTCCAAGGTAGGAATGCCACAAAAATCTGCCAATCTGAAGAGACAGAAACTGCATTTCCCTAGACTTTGCACTGAATTATCTGAAAACAGGGAATAAATGAAAAATATTCCAAATCAAACCAGCCTCCCTGTGTTGGCCAAATGCTGAAACGATGCCTTATTCCTGGGCATGTTCCCACTGCATTCCTGGCTCCTACCTCTTCCACTTGGTATCAGGCAAAGACCATCATCACCACCAGGCCTAGAGATTTCAGCTGTTTCAAAACTTTACAATCAGATATGTTCCCTCTTGCAGGAAGGAAGGCTGCTTACCTTCCAAAACCCTTCAGATTAGCAGGTTCAGCAAAGGACTGGTGTGTTCCTTTAAAAAGGTTTAATAGTTTAACTGTTCTCTTAAAAAGGCTGCACCTTTTACCTTTACATCTCCACAGAAAAACTATCTCATTTCATACCTTAGTTCTCACATTGCATCACAAACCGAACACTAGCTTTTTTAACTTCACGTCTTGTTTGTTTGTTTTTAAACAGTATTTTTGTACCTTCAACACATACATACATACTTTTTGGTGCATGGTATTCAAGAGGCCCTGTTTCTGACCTCAATTTCTTTGGCAATGGCCAAATATTCCTGCACAGGATAAGGGAAAACCCACTAAGTCTTAATAACATCCCTGTGATGCAGTCTGAGATGTCACAAGTAGCCATGACACGTTAAAGATGAGAAAAGACTAAAACAGAGAAAACAGCCAAATAAACAGAAGCAGAAGAAATAAATAAAAAGCAAAAATAGAAGTGATCTCCATAAAGCATAGAAGCAGCAAAAAACCTGCTTTGCTACAGCACAGGGCATGTGCCTGAAGCTGATGACACCTGGGTATTATTCCTGGCTGTGGTTCTGACTCCTCCTGGATGACTGCACCAACTCATGTCATACCTCCAACAGGCTCTCCCTTCACGTTTTCCTTTTGGAGTATGGGTCAGAGGTGCTGAACCTTTTCTTTGCCAAGGGCAGAGGACACTAAATATTACTGGCACTGCATACCTCAACATGTGCCTTGGAACTGCATGACAGCAGCATAACCACTCTTCATACCAAAACCAAGAAGTGTGGGCCACAAAAAACAGAGGCTGGATGCCAGTCCCCCAGATTTCACATTCCCACTGTAAGCTTTTTAAGGAAGGATCAGTTGCTATTTATTTGTACCCTGCATAGAGCTGTTAATGTGATTCTGTAAGCAAGCAGCAACACTGGTAGTTGATTAAGACTAGAAAGAACAACAACAAATGGAAAAAAAAAATTGGCTGGAAAGAAGCAGAGACAGAAAAGGAATTCAGCAGGACAGAAAGAAGGAAAGCAGATGATGAAAAGATACCTAGAAGAAAGAAAAAAAAAAAAAACAGAAGTGAAAAAGGCATCCACAGGAACATCTGACTTCATTTCAACAAAAAGCAGAGTGTGTAGTTTTGTTGTGGTTCTTTTGGTTTTTTTGTTTTGTTTTTTTAATGAGAACGTTGATTTTGGATAATCAAACAGGCAGTATTTTATTTTGCCCCACAGCAAATATATGAACATAGACTTCTAAATTTTAAAGAAGAAAAATCCAAGCTCTCAACGTACTTGTTCTCAGAACTAATGGTTTAATCACATCAGTAACAGCTTATGAAAAGACAGCAAAGTGATTACAATTCCTTCTCTTATCTAGGAGCTACTTTTTCAGGCTCACCATCACTACTGTAATTTTAGTTACGAAAAACTTTATCCTCATTATTTCTGGGGACGTTCCTCCCTATTTCACACAGTAGGAGCTAAAAATATTTTATTCAGGTTCTGCTGAGATCTCTTCACCCCTGGGTTGGGTTTTTTTTTTTTCATTTCAGTGTTCTTAAACTGTCCTTAACTGGACACCCATGGCAATGCCAGAGATATGAAGTACCGTATATCACTACGACTACAGGCAAATATTTTAGAGAATCAGGAATTTACTTGCCTACTACGTTAGTCCAACTCTCCCGCCCTTCCTGTGACTTCACGGGCTCATAATCAATAGAAAGCGGAGTGTCATTTCTACACCGTAGTTGAGCACTGAAAGCACCACGCTGGCTCTCACTGGCTCTATTTAATTAGAGATTAGCAGAAACAATAAAGCATAGGGAGAATATAAACATAATTTTGCCGGTTTCTCAGTAAAAAGGTTTGGGTTACCAAAGAGATAAGAGAAGGGCTGCCTATTTTATCTGTACGGCCGGGCTGGCAAGTTTACATTCACTGGAACCACGCCCCCATCAGAATTCCCTCTGAAATGTCAACACAAACCATATTATTAATTTTCCAAGTTGCTGACCTTTACTGTTGCCTGCATCATAAATTCGGCATTTTGAACTGTTTCTATACATACAAGAACATGCTCTGCACACCTCACGATATCTGAACTCTGTACATACGCCACTCACATGTCACAAAACAGATGCTCGCTGCAGTGTCCCTGAAGAAACTGCTGAGTTGGACCTTCCTATGAAGTCCACCTTCCATAAAATCTACTGGATTACCATCAGTTATGCTGTCCACCACTATGGCAGACAGGTTTGGAGGTTCCCCCAAAGCCCTTAGTGTACCTTAGCTTGAATAAAATGGTTTAGAGTATTTTATTGAGGGCCACAGCATACAGACATTTAAAAATAAAATAATTTGATTATGAACTTCAGTTTAATTTCAATCAGGAAGAAGAAAAAAAAGCATAAAGTCCTTGGATTAGACAACAGCCATTCCCATTTACTGCTCCTCCCAATTAAAATGTTTTATATGGATCATCAGAACTTAATGCATCATATATGTTACATAGTACTCAACATAAGGCTGTCGATATGTCATTTCTCCAAGCGCTTAACATGATGAATGATCTGGTTACTTTCTAGTATGAAAGCAGGAGAAGCTTTGAGACAAAGAAATAAAGGCCGATGCCTATTACGGATCTTGCAGTGATTAATATCAGCCCTCCTGACTCACGTCTCTGAAAACAGTTGAGGTCACTACTTCTCTTTTATTTTTACCATGGATTTCAGCACATCTCATCAGAACCCTCCAAACACTCGAGATAATTTAATTTGAAACAGGGATGTCAGGAACACACAGCATTTGAGTTACAACAAACAATGCCACACCAGCATGTCATAAGAAAAATAAGTGACCTTCACTTTTGCCTCTGCTGACAAACAGACACACTTGAAGCCACTTACAGGCCAGGATGTTAGTGTGATTTCTGGAAGACAATCTAATAAATAAAGATTTAAGAGAGTTTTTTTTAAAAAATAAATCTGACTACTTATTGTCTGAACTGAAGAACCTGCCTTTCCAAATCAACTAATGGTTTGGCAAGCCTATGTGGAAGGCAGAAAAACAAATAGCATCTTTAACATGGAATTTGCAATAAGAAAAAGAAATCAGCATTTTATTGATTTCCATAATACCATCTCTACAGCTTAACAAACTCACTCAGCTGCTAATGCTAGTTCAGTGATGCTATGGAGCCTTCCCATATAATTATACACCCTCCACTTTGCCGAGCCCCAGGGCACTGTTTCTAACTTTCCAGAGGACCACTGTACCAAAAGTAGAAACAAAAAAACCTCTCTTTCATTACCCAAAGCAAACTGCAAACCAAATTTTGCTTATTTAAATGGGAAATTAGAGAGACTTAATTTTTAAGACAGGGAGTAATCTACCAGTCTGCATGTGTTTTCAGATTTGATATCGTGACAACAAATTCTCATTTAAACTCTTCTCCCCACACTTATTTTTTTTCTTCCTGAGAGTACACAGCAATACAACGTATAAATACTGCAACAACTGTGATTTCTAGGGAGAGATTCTAAAGTCCTCCTCAGCTCGGAAGTGTTTCAAGGGAGAGATTCAGAATCAGACATAGAGACTTTTGTGAATGTCACTATAATTAACATTATAAAAAAATTGTAAAACGTTACCATTGCTATAGGGAATTTTTTATAAGCGAACACACATTTGCAAAGATATTTTTAGTAAGTTTTTTCTCTTTTAAAAACACCTTCTAAACCAAATTAAAGGAAAATATCTTCGCCGAGTCTAAAATCCAAAATGTGCTAAAAAATTAATGAAGTAAACTCTGCCATTTTTTCTCCATTTCTCTGAAACAAATTCAACAGTCCACAACCAAGCAGACAGCTCCAGTATACTTCTGTGAGAGTTTTGCTCAATTAGAGACTACAGAATTTGGCCCAATTAATCTAGTACTGTCTATGTGTAAAGAATATGGTGGAACTGTGCAGTGTAAACACCCTCCCCAAATGGCTGTATCTAGTCCGCTTTCTTGCTCCCCCCCATTCACCCTGCCTTGATGTTTCAGATCCAACCGTTCTGTATTCACCATCTCTGTCAAGATTCAATGTGCCGTTTGAGCTAAAATAGATTAATTTTGCTATGGTTTCCTACGCATATATTAATTTGGAACCGGTTAATCTATTTTCTGAGAATGGTGAAATGTGTGGATTTTCGTTCAACAAACAAACAAGTTGACAATATCAATACAGAGTTGGAGAGCCTCTAAAAACAATCTAGTTTGCATAATTAATGTTAATTACAATAACATCTCAATCAGTGACACAAAAGCTTCGCAATGAACACAGTCATAGGAGGAAGTGAAAACATGAAACAAACATGAAAGAATTGTGTCTTGTTCTGAAAGAGTATCAAGCAAACTTTCAAGAGATTTATAAATAAGAACATAAAGGCAGAAGACAGTTCTGCTTTGTTAGACATATTTTCTTTACAGGCTGCTTAGTACGGCGCTTTCTTCTGAGATTGTAAGAAAGACAGTGGATCTGAGCTATGGACACACCAGATAATATTATCTTTCTACAACATCACACCCAAGCCATTATCAACTGCTTTAAAGAAAAACAACTGAGGGCCTGATGCTGCTGCCAGTGATTTCAATAGCAAACATTTAAACAATGCATGTGAATGTTTGGGGGGGTTCTGGAAAAGGAAGGGAAAGGGAAAAAAAACAACTCCCAACTTGAACACCGCATGTAGGTATGGATTCCCTCAGGCACAGAGGAACTTCAGGACAAGATAATGAATTTTTCAACCATCTTTTTCCTACTTTCCATAGCAACAAGGAAAAGCTAAACACACAGGAAACTTACCTGCCTGTTTCACTGGTAGCACTGGTGGTCTTAAACAGGGGCTTTTTGGTACGGTCACACAGCAGCTTTACATTTAATCCTCAGAAGTTTTCTTCAAACCCAAGAAAAAATAGTTATCCAATATATTCTTATTTCAAGGGAAGGTCAAAAAAAGTGGTTACAAAAAAATAAGCGCCACTCTACCTCACTCGGATTGGTACTGTAGTACACAAGTAGTCATACAAGCATCGAAGGGAGTACTTGCGCAGTAAAGTACCATTCAGCGTGAGTAAGGGTGGCGTAATTGGGTCTGATGAGAGAAGGAATCAGAGCTTGTCACGTCACACTACTACAGGGGCCCTTCTGAAAATACGGGTTTCTTGATTACTTTTCACATTAATGCAAATCTGCTCCATTAAAGTTAATGAAGTTACACTGGTGCTAAACTAGTATCAGAGGAGAAGTAGGCCCACTTCATACTGATTTAAGAGACCACAGCTCAAGGACTCCCCATAAAAGCAAAATAACAGACATTTAGGAAGTTTTTGGGTTATGTTGGGCAAGTTACTTCTTAGGACTGATTTGGCATCAACCTCAGAGCTGATTGGTTTTTGTTTCCCTCCCTCTCCTTACAGATAGAAGAAAGACAAGATTTGTTAAAGACTTCATTTCCTCTAGAAATTTACTGATCGTCAGCATACTTAAGACTACACTTAAGCAGCCACTGACTAAAGCCATACTTTACTACTTCTCATTTACAAGAGTGCTTGCCTTAAAAAAAGCTTCATGTAGAGGATTCTCAGAATGGTGCTGGCCTTTCCTCTTAACAAAAGTTCAGTAGATTTATTTTTCAGATGTCTGAGAAAGATGATTTTGGAGTGCTGTGACATTTGGTAAACCTTCAATTCAGCAATTAGTTTCCATGCAATATGAATTACAAAAATCGAGCAATTAATAACTAAACCCAGCAAAGTACTAAGGCTTCAGACGTCCTGTGTATGGAAACGTTGCTGTACTTTCTGGGGTTCTCCACGTATCTGTTTTATTTTAGCTACTCTGAACGTACAGCACACGAGAACATACACCACATTCACGTTTCTAAAAATACATTAAGGAGGGAAAAAACATGAAAATCAATAGCAATGAAATAGACACACAACCATTTTACATTAAGTGCTCCTACTATCAATCCAAGCCACCAAAACTCCCCACTGCGGACCACGGCTTCACCCTACGACACACGCATTTTCCTGACACGCCAAGTCAAGCCCAGGTAACACCGAAACATCCAGGCACGACAGGGTGGGGAGGAGGATGGTGCATCTGGAAATAAAAAAAGGTGGGTTTCCCTGGTTTCCCGAGAAGGACAGTGACCGGAGCCCGGTCCGGAGGGGTCTGACCCGTCACTCGACCCGGGTGGCTTTCGGGAGCCCCTCGCCCCTGACATCCACCTTCGCCACCGCCTCAACGGCCGTCTCGACCAAAGGAAGGGGGGACCAAAGAAAAAAAAATTACAATCAAATGTGTCATCAGCAGCATGACACGCATTTGTAATTGGCAACGACGTCGGGGTTTTGATTTTTGGGGTTTTTTAATGTTTTTTTCCTCCCCTTCTTTTCCAGTCCGAGGGGGAAAGTACCTCCCCGGCCGGTGCCCGGCTGCGCCGAGGCAAATGCCCCCAACTTTCAAACAGTTGGCAGCCAGCGGAGCCACCCGGCCCGCCGCCCCGCCGGACAACCGGGGGCTACCCCGACCCGCCGCCCCCCACCGCCCCTCGCACACCGCCCCCCCTCCCCTCCCCGGCGAGCCCGGGAAGGCCGTGCCCGGCACTCACCCGCTCCGGGGGGCTCCGCGGCGAGGGCCGTTGAGGACCGTTGAGGGAGGCGCCGAGGGGAGCGAGGGGCGGCCAGTCGGGGTCAACGGGAAGAGGGAACGCGGAGGGGGGTGTGAAGAGGCAGCGGGACACACGCACACAGACACGGGCGAGGAATTTAAACCGGAGAGAGAAATTTAAAAGGAGCGTGCGGCGAGGCGCCGGGCTGCGCGACGGAGGCGGCGGCCAGGCGCTGAGGCGGCTGTGCTCTATCCCATGCCGCTGCGGTGGCCCCGGGCGGCGGCGGCAGCCGAGCTGGGGGGGAAGTTGGGGCCGCAGCCGGCAGGGAGGATGTGACACCGTGACAAGTACGGCCCGCCAGCCATGTACCGGGGGAGGAGGCGGGGGAGGCGGCCGCCCGCGCGCAGGGGGCCGGGGCAGCCCAGGCAGCGCCGCCCGCCCGCACACGGCATTTAACGGCGCTGACGGGCCGCGCCGTGACTCACACACGGGAGTTAGTCACAGGGCGGGACCGAGGAGAGGCGGCGGGTGGAGGGCGGGGGGGGAGGAGGCCATCCCGTCCCGCCCCGCCCCCCGGGCGCCCCGCCAGCCTACGGGGCGCCACGGCCCGGAGGATTGACGCGGCGGCCGGCCAATGGGCGCGCGGATCCGCCGGTAGCGCTGGAGCGGCCCCCTTCGGCCCAATGAGTCTTCTGAGGACACCGCCGCGAAGTGTGGGGGCGGGCCAGAGGGACCTCCGCCAGGCGGGAGCTGCGCCCTGGCCTGTCGCCGCGGCCAACCAGGATTGAGGGTTGGGTTGATGGGCGGCACGGCACGGCCCAATCAAAGCGGTGCGGGGGAAGGGGAGGGAGGGGGCAAGAAGCGCCTGTTCCCGCCCCCTCCCCAGGAGATGGGCACGCAGGGAGCTGAGGGCGGGGGAGGGAGCCTGACTGGAGCCGCCGGGCGGCCCGGCCCGGCCCGGCCCGGCCCGGGGGAGGGGCGCGGGCATCCGGCCGGCCCCGAGGGCGGCGGGAGGGGGCGCCGAGCCGGCACCGGGGTGAGGGTGTGGGTGGGAGTTACCTCAGCGGGCGGTGGGGGCACCGGGCCGGCCGAGGCGGGGGTTACCTCCGCGGGCGGTGGGGGCACCGGGCTGGCCGAGGCGGGGGTTACCTCAGCGAGCGAGGCGGGGTCGGGCAGGGCGGCGGGAGCGGGCCCGGCGCTCCTGAGACCCCGGGGCGGGGAAGGGCTCGCCCCGGGCCTGCCTGCGGAGCTGGGAGATGTCCGGGGCGGAGAGGGGCTCGCCCCGGGCCAGCGCGGCGCAGCCAAGACCGTTTCCCGCGGGAGGCAGGAGACCGGAGCTGGGGCCTGCTTCAGGGGAAGCCGGGGCGGCCCTGCTGGCACCGGGCGGGGAAGGGCTAGCCGGGCGCCGGGAGGGAGGTAAAAAACCTGAAGGGGGGGGGGGCGCTGACTGCATCCAGCTCGGCTGTGAAAGCCTCGGCTTCCCGCAGCCCCAGAGGACCCCGGGGTTTGGAAGTGGGAAGTTTACTTGTGTTTGATAGGTGTCACGGCTCAAGGTCTGAATTATTTCCACCTCCCTCCCCCACCTTTTCCTCCTTTTTTTTTTTTTTTTTTTTCCCTGACATTTTTAGAGAATAAACCGCGTCTCAGGTTCCGGTGTGATGTCAAAATTTGACAAGATGAATGAAAAAAGTAATAGCATTGACAGCTCTGTTACAAAGCACAATTCCTCCTGTGCTGCTGAGGGGAATTGGCAGATAGGAGCAGTATCAGTGGACTAATGTTGTTTTCACGAATGATTAATATTGGAGAAATTTATTTTAGAGTGGGGAAGTAATGCCCACTAGGAGGTTCTAACAAATACCAGAGCCTTACTAAAAATTTAATCCTGGTGAAGGAAGTAAGATACTCAAATTGTGTTTCACCTCTTCATCTCTACACACAAACTCTTGAAACTAAGACCTGCTTTTTTCACAGTAAAAGCATAAAATAACTGATAGAGTTTTGTAAGATAAGGAGATAATGCTATCAGAATAAGGGACTACATTGGCATTTTCCCAGGCTGCAAATATACAGTTTTATTTGTTTTAAAAACTTGTTCCCTCGACAGAGTGCTATAAATACAGATTTTTTTTTTTTCTTATTTTGGCATCCACAGGAATTGAAGAGCTGAAAAACTATAACTTGCAAAAATTTGTTCTTGGTTTTCACTTTAGAAATAGTGGGACTAATTACAATTTTCTCCTGCTTGCTTTTATCAAGATCCAGGAAGCTGGAGCGAAGATTTCACAGTTCCTCATTTGAAGCAGGAGTGTTAAATCATATACCCAAAAAATGGCCTTCAGAGTCATGCCTTTGACATCATCTAAGGCATCATCCTGCTAGCTGTCCTATAGTCCATAGCATCTTGCAAGAAATCAGGGATGGACAGTACTCAAATTGCTCTAATATGAAAGACAAATAAAACCAGTAAGGCCATCCTGTCAGGAAAAAAAGAAAGAAATGTAAAAAGTAGTGGCGTAAGAGTTAGTAGGCTTTGAGTGGGATTTTTCTTTCACTGAAGAGCAGAAGTGAGGTCTTATGCCTTCCTGCATGTCTAATGCTGGCACACAGTGAATGTTAAATTAGCCATAATATTTTGTTAGAATTTTATCCCCGAACGCTATGGAACATACCTGGCTTGATGCCTTTGGGCTTTCTCCTAACACCTTCTTCATTGTACCGAGGGTCTAGGGACTTTCTTACATGCAGAATTCCTTGGGCAGCTCTGCTCGTCAGCTGTATAAAGCCATAAATCTTTCAATTCTAAGATAATATTGGGAAAATAACGTTTAATAACTACCCTGTTTCTTCAGTCTGGTTTGAAATCGTCTGAAGGCTTACCCACCCCAATGTGTTCATAAAACTGTGAGGATTTGTTGACTAATATTTCCTTTCCTGTTGGAATCTGCTGAGCTCTGCTAGTGTATATGCTCTTGCTTTAACTGCTCTTGGATTAGAATAAACTGAATCCACTCTATTGTTCTTTTATTGCATTTTATTTTACGCACACTGCGTTTTGCTTTCCTTTTGAGTGACTGGCTGTTTGCATTAAAATTTATGAATACAGATGTGCATTTTGTTTGGCGCAGACCTGTCCATTGAAACCCAAGACTGTTACTTTGATGCAAGGGATTAATTTCAGCTAATCATTGGAAATAACAGAGGATTTTTATGAGGGATCCCTGTATTTGAATTGATAGCAAGAGCAGACAATTTAAGATGGGTAGGTGTTTTTTTTTTCTTGACATAGTAAGAGGTTAAAATACTTGCAAGGTTTTGCAGCCTTCAGCAGTGCTCATGCACTGATTGGTGCTTGGCGACTTCTGAGCGCTGCACAGAAGAGGGCTTTGCATCAGATTCTGTGCAATCTGGCAAATAAAATGAAGAACAGAGTAATTACCATTCAATGGTAGATAAATATATATATACAGAGAGAGAGGGAGAGAGAGAGAGACACCCCCTTCAAAGAACTGAAAGGAGTGGAGATTTCAGGGTAGATTGTAATTTTGTAATTGTGTCTTCTTTAAGAGCAATATTCTGACAGAATTGAGACAGAAATTGAGCTCGTGATTTCGGGCACGATTGCTTCTGGAGGGTGAAAGTCTGTAAGCAATCATCCTGCTCTGCTGCTACAACCTTCTGTGGGGGCTCTGTGTGCGCGCTCCCAGAGACAGCAACCCAGGTAGTATTTCATATCATTGCAGTGCTGCAGCTTTCCCAATAAACAGCAGTTTTTCTTCAGGGCCACCGCTGGTGAGGAAGCAATTATATTAAGATCTTGGCTTTTACTTTTAAAATCTCAATTTCAGAGTTACAGAGAAAAGTTTGAAAACATGTCCAGCTGCCGAAGGTGATTTCTGTTTGAGGTGGTTTATTTTGGGTTTTGTGAGTTTGGTTGTTTAGGGTCAGGCGTTCAGGAGCGTGTTTGCTTCAGCTGAACTGAACCAAGCTACTCTTCAGACTGTTTAGCAATTACAGCATTTCTACCAAACTGCTTCAACTCTGCAATTAACTCGTGCTCCTTAGACGAGAATCAGCTCAGTGGGGATAGTTGTTGTCCCTGGCTTGGAAATTCAGTAGCTCGTGCTCTGTAATTCGTGTGTGGTGCAGAACTCCGGAGGAAGGTCGTGCGTCTTGGGTTTGGCTCTGGCTTTACCTGAAGGTTTCCACAGCTGCTTGTACTGGGTTTGTGTGTCAAGGATTTGGTAGCAGGAGGCTTTGGGGATGGCTTCTGTCAGAGGCTGCCAGAAGCTTCCCCTGTGTCTGACAGAGCCAGTGCCAGCCAGCGCTGAGACGGACCCGCTACTGCCGGTGGTAGCGCCTCTGCGATAACATGTTTAAGAATGAGGAAAAAACAAACAAACTGTAAAGCTCAGCAGAGAGAGGAGTGAGAATATGTGAGAAGCAACTCTGCAGCCATCAAGGTCAGTGCAGAAGGAGGAGGCTTTTGCCTGAAGGGCTGCACCTCGTGGGAGGGAGGGACCCACACTGCAGCAGTTCGTGGAGGACTGTAGCCTGTGGGAAGGACATGTTAGAGAAGTTCATAGAGGACTGTCTCCCATGAGAAAGGACCCCCACACTGGAGCAGGGGAAGAGTGTGAGGAGTCCTCCCTCTGAGGAGGAAGGAGCGGCAGGAACAACGGGTGATGAACTGACCACAACCCTCATTCCCTGCCCCCCTGTGCTGCTGGAGGAGCAGAGGGAGAGAAGTTGAGTGTAAAGTTAAGCCCAGGAAGAAGGGAGGAATGGGGGAAAGGTTTTATTTCTCATTGGTTTTATTTCTCATTATCTTACTCTGATTTTGATTGGTAATAAATTGAACTAATTTCCCCAAGTCGAGCCTGTTTTGCTAAAATGGTAATCCCTGAGTGGTCTCCCTGTCCTTATCTCAGACCACGAGCCTTTTGTTATATTTTCCCTCCCCTGTCCAGTTGAGGAGGGGAGTGATAGAGCGGCCTTTGGTGGACACTTGGCATCCAGCCAGGGTCAACCCACCACGCTGCCACAGAAGTCACTAGAGAGAAAGAAACAAAGCAAAAAGTAAAAGGAGCTCAGACAACCAGGTCTGCTCGAGGTAAGCAGTGGGCCTGTAGCCGGCGGAGGTCCCAGGAGCTTGATGCAGCTCTCCCACCCTTGTAAAGGGGGAGGAATTCCCCTGCAGCCCATGAATTTGAGATTTCAAAGCCCAAATCCCATCAGGGTCTGGCAAGAAGGCCTGACGCCTCCCCACTTGCATCCATATGTGTCTCAAGCTGTCAGAAATCTCTGGTCCCGGTGCCCTGGTGACATAAACTTCACTTTCAACTATGTTTTCCAGGGAGCATCAGAAAGTGTGTGTCAGGTGTGTGTAGTCTTCAAGGGAACACTTGCTAAAAATATTCTTTCTTTTGAGCGTAATGGAGATGATTTGGTAGATAGTTTCACAGAAAGACCTCAGAGCCTGGCTTTTTTACTGTCATAGTTGTTTACAAAATACGGTTGTTTAGTTAGTTGTTGGCCTCAGGGAATACCTTTAAAAACCTGCAAATGTTCACTTATATGTGAATAAAAGCAGCTAATTTCTTTCAGCTATGTTTACTTTTTGAAAACATTCCGGTCAATTAGATTAGTGGCTAGAAATGTTTATGGAAATGGAAAGAATTCAAGTCCATTTTAGAGGGTATTCAGGGAAAGCAAAATTTTATCTCAAACACAGTCATCTTACCAGGTGTTAATTTATGTTCATCAACTCAGGGATCGCAACCCAGTATTATATGTCTGATTTGTTCAGGTCGTGTATCTCTCCTGTTTATCCAGACTCTTCTCTTTTTCTGCTGTGCTGCTTCCTATTCCTCTGCTATGCCAGGGATGGAAAATGTAACATTTTATTTGTTCACTTCACACCTTCTGCATTTCCCTCTGAACAGAGGGCTCCTTTCTTGAGCAACAGTGAAAATAAACCACTATCACAAAGCAAACTTGGGGCCCTGGAATATAAAACCACTCCCTGCAATATTTAAATTCCTTTGAAAACCATCTTCTGCCATATGTCTATAAACACTGTCCAGCTGCAACGAGCTTACAGATTCTTGGAGACCATCTGAATTTAGCAAAGAAATAACAATACCGTGTGCTGAGATACAGTCAATTGACATTTTAAACGTTTCTCTTGGATCTTCAGATACTTCTTATTCTTTTTCTGTTGGCGATTGTTAGGTAGAACTGAGAGCAAAGGTATACTTGTGTGTAGTGTAATATACTTGTTTTTCTTAAATGAGCTTCATCTTTCTAAATAGTTACATGAAAATTATCGGGTTTATTACAGGACATACAATATAATGCTGCAGTTTAAAAAACCTGAGATTTAACTTTAATGTCATTACTGCCATCACGTAAACAGGCTAACATGCTTGCTCCAGCAGTTTAGCATCACGTTCCTGATCCCTTCTCTTAGCAAATGACCAAAAGAGAAGATCCAGAGCTCTTGTTTCAAGGAAACAGACCCTTCTTTACCTAAACGAAATAAAATCTCTAATGATTTTTATTCCTAAAGCATGATATTTAAACATGTGTTTGTAAGCTTGCACCATGCTGCTTCTGTTGGTTAATGCTTTCAGCTGTCTGGTGTCACTGTGTCCCCACACAGCACAGTCGAACACCAACTTTTAATGTCATTTTAAATCTCATATTAGTTCACTAATGTCTTGTAAGTACTTCTGCTCAAACAGCTTTATTGCCTGGTTTACAAACATTTCCGATCTAATACATGAATGTATAATGCGCCAAGTTGCTTGTATTATTCCATTATCAAAAACCATACGGCATTTATTATATTAAAATACAGTACTGAACACTTCACTCTTATGTCCAAAGTCCAAACCACAGTTAAAATAGGTGGGTTTTTTTTTCCCCCCGTATTTATCATAGAAACTAGCAGAAATTTTACACTGGCCTTTTAAATGCCTAATGAGTGTTTATTTGCAAGCTTTCACAGCCAAGTGTGCCAGAAACATTAAAACTACCAGCACCACCAGTTGTCATCTGACTGCAGCCCATTTGGGGCAGAGGCCTTATGGTATTTCATGCTTAGGAATGGAGTGGCAGAACTGGAATGCTGACAAAAATACAATAAATAATAGCAATGAACCAAGCACAATTACTCTGTCAAATGCCAGGTGTCAAGTACTCATAGCAGGGATGCTTTCATGTGGTCCATGAAAACAAGACTGAGTTGTAGGAAATACCCAGTGAGAACATTTCAAACAAGAAAACTGTAAGGTGCATGTGGACAAGCATAAATTCAAGCATAAATTATATCCTATGAGCTGTTTGTCCAGCTGGAGTTGCAAGTCCCTCAAAATCAGGATTTCATCATAGGAGAACTACCAGTTCTCCAGCAGTCCTTACACATTGGTGCTGGCAGAAAGTGGGGTATAAATGAAAGGAACAATTTTAAACATATGGCAATCTGACAAAGCGGTTTTATGCTGCAGAAAGGTCAGGGCTGGATCTGTGTCGGTGGAGGGATAATTTGCTTTTATGGTTTATGAATGTGCTTCTCCAAAACTGAAGAATCGAGAACTGGAGAAGAAAACATAATTTTCCTGTGGTGGCTGTCATGATCTGCTTTTAAAAAAGCCTTCCAGAGGCATTCTGAAATTTTACTGGTTTATCCCACATTTCCAGGGTGACCATGCAGTTCTCAAGGCACGGCTGGAGCATCTCCAAATTGAGAAGGATGGAAAAACCCAGAGTTCTGGCTGCCAGTTGCAGCAGAGCGTTTGGTGTGCCCAGGGCAATCCCTACATGCAAGGAGGCAATCCAAGGGGAATCCGGACATGCTGATCCGCCTTTGAAAAAAAGGGTCTGTAGGCTTTCATCTCTACAGAGGGGTGGTGTGAGGAGGGAGGACGGTGGGTTACGTGGCTTTTCAGTGTCACAGCATGCACCCTCCAGCATGATCAGGTGAGAAGGGGTACTTTTCCTGTGCCAGCACACTTCCCATCCCCTTTCCATCAACTTTTTTTAAACTGGTGGCAGGCTGCTCACCTTAGCAGGGATAGCAAATGTCATTTTGTGAGACCTCTAAAGGAGCTGCATAATGATAATAAGAATTTTCTTTCTCTTACCCAATTTTCAGACCCTGTCCCACATAGCCCATAAGACCAGGTCATGACACAGCTCACAGTAAGATGTCTTTAGCAAGAGCCTCATGCACACTGAGGTTTAAAAGTGTGATCAGAAAGTTGTGAAGGGACGAGCTTGTCAAGAGAAGGTAACATGCTCTTGTTTTGAGGCCAAATGTTAAGCAGCATCCCCAAGTTCAAATATAGCTCTTGAATTATCTGTATCCTTTTTTAATAAGCTATTTTCTAAAAATAAAAGTAATGATCTAAAAAAGCACAATACATTAGCTTTGGGACTAGCTGTCTGCAGCTGGGTATGTGATTCCTCTCCAGGGAGAAAGACCCAGGCCCTGTTATTTCTTTCCCCAGTATTGCTGCAAGACTCAAACCCCCAGGGGCTAGGGCTGGCATCGGTGCTGTAAATCCCTCCCCAGCAGCAGGACACAGCCCTGGAGCCTGCAAGTCCGAATAGATAAGCGTGGAGCAAGGTATCACACAAAAACAGAGAGGTAAAATGATTTACTTAAGGATAAGACTCATGTCTCCAGAGAAGACACGCCCAACCTTTGATTGCTTTATCTCTGGTGCTGATGGAGGTGCAAGGAACGGAGGCTCTCAGGTAGTGCAATGGTTAATTCAATATGAAAGCAGAAGGAAAATATCTTGCTACAGATTTAATTCCCAGAGTTATCCTCTCTTACCTCTGTTGTAAACCCGAGGGCCTGCATGCAGGCAGGAGTGTTTCTGACAATAAATATTCTGAAAATCAGCATTGTTTTGTTAAAAAAAGAGTGGATGTGCACCTCCAATGACCTCTATTTTTCACTTCACTGAAGTGATTATAAATGGCTTTAACTCTCCATCAGTGCCTTTGCTGTGGACACTATTTGTTGTTTTTACCTCGCTGGCCATATTTAGGTGTACCGCATTTTTTACTCACATTTCCAAATGCTGCCTTTGACCCGAGATGGGGTGAACTGTGCTCCTGCAAGAGCGATTCAAAACTTATTGCTGTGGTTATTCACGCTGAAGGAGCACCCAGGATTGACACACAGGTACCATTTCCATCTGCGTCTCAGCTTGGTCCTCATTGACTCACCCACCAGCACAGGAGCAGGGCAGGAGCTGGAGAGACACAAATGTGTGGGTGACAAGGGTGCTGGACTCTGTCCTTCGGAGAGTGAGTGTGGGAGCTGTAGCCTGGCCCTGTGGTCAGGGAAGCATCAGAAGATGTCATGGGCCAAAACAACAGTCAGGGCTCAGCCCAGGGATGGGAAGAGACACACAGGGAAGTGCTTGGCAGGAACTGGGGACATTTGCCAAGCTCAACAGAGAGGTTTCCCCCTCTCTGGACTTTATCCAGCCCTGCTGAGGAATAGCCAAGCCAATGCCAGGAACTGGAAAATGAAACTGTGCAAAGACAGAGAGAGGGGGAAAAAAAAAAAAAAAAAAAAAAAAGGCAAAAAAAGAAAGAAATCCAAGCTGAAAAACTGGGAGGAAAGAACACCAGAGTGAAAAGCTGGTGTTCTGGAAATAATTTGTTCAGACTGAATCCGTCGGGTGATTTCGATAGCAGAGGGGCAGAAACTTTGCCATGCTCGGGAATGTTGCAGTTGGACCTACCGTTTTATTTACAACCTTTGTTTTGCTTCCCTTCCTGCACTGAGCTGAAGCCAGTGAGCAAGGCAGGGAGAGGGAGGGAGAAAAAGAGAGGCCGAGAGCCTTCTGCGGTCGGCGGGGCCTATAAATAGCCGGTGAAGTCTTCTAATACCAATGGGGTGCGTCATTATGGCCCTCCCCACTCTGCTCAGCAGCAGTCGTGCCAGCAGGAGCGGGAGCTGCAGCAGCACCCAGAGCCGAGCCGCTGGGCTTGGCAGAGACAGGGCTGGGAGAGGGAGGCCAGGAGGTGCAAAGGGGGCAGAACGCTATCAGCTGCAGTCTGCCTCGGGGAGAAAGGTGGGGGGGAATGAGCCACACGTCCTTACAAGCCGCCTCGCCTCGCCCAGGCCTTGCAAAGCATATTCTAGTTCTCGCTCTTGTGGCTGCCCAGTTGGCACTGGGGAAATGCCTCTTTCCAGAATAAATGGGAGTCAGAGGCCTGCGTCTCTGATGCTGGGGGGATTTCTGAAGTCCTGCTGTGCTGTTCACTCCCCCACCTTGCTCCTCCTCACCCCATAGTAAGGGTCAGAGGAGGAAGAAGAGGCGATGGAGTAAATTCAGTGCCACCAGCCAGTGGCACCATCCCTTCCCCTCAGGGTAAAATGTTGCTCTCAAAGGTGACTAAAGGCAAAAGCCTAAGGGGTGCTAGAGGGGATTTCTAGCCCAAATTTCCCATCACTGTCACCACCACTAGAGATAACACTCTTGCAAATAAAGCTGCTGCTCCTGCCTGGTCTTTTTAAACCGCTGCTGTTTAATCCAGATTTCAGGGCTGGGGTGTTAGAGGACCTGGCGTTTTCTTTTCTGAGCTCCCACTATTACCCCCATAGCAGCAAGCTATGGCAAAGCATTTGTTGCAAAGAACCCCTACCTAAGACAGTATAAAATTCTTGCATAAATATGAGGAGGACTTTTTGTACTAATTACACTAATTTTTTTTTTTTTTTTGCAATACTGCTATATTTTTTGATATAGCTTCATATCAGTCATTTCTCTTCTCCATCTGCTTCATATTCCTTCATTTCTCCTTGGAAGGGTTTGCAAGCTCGGATGCAATTTGATGTATATTTGTAGAAGCACATTTAATGGAGATCTCCTTATCAGATACCAGTTTCAGTGACTTATGATGTCACTGATAAAAGGGTGAGGATGGACTGGCCAAATTACCACTGGTTTCAACCATCTCACAAAAGAAATTTTTCATTACGGAGCATTGTGGAAATTGCTCATGTCAATCTAATGGAAAGAAGTGAAGTAACCTGCTGGCAAATACTTCCTATCTGGGCCTATTTGCTCAAAAATTGACCTGTTAAACAAGAAGTCAGGCTGACACAGGCAGGTCTCTGCTGAGCCAATGCCATGAGATATGCTCCCTTTCAAGGAAGATAGTAATTTCTCCCAGATTTGGGGCTCTCTGTGGAGTCGATCAGCACTGCATCAAAGTCCAGCGGAGGAATCATCTCTCCGTGAAATCGTTTCACATCCAGCAACTGGAGAGCCCTTCAGGCATCCTAATTTCCTAAATTTCCTGAATATGTTGAAGATCTGAAGGAGTATGGAGTTGGCTAAGAGGAGGCACATCACTCTGTGGACATTTGAACACCCGTCAGGTTTATCAGTACAAAACTCAGCACAGAGAGGCGGGGATGAGGATCTGTTTGGGTATTGACAGAGATCACTGGCACTTAAGGACCAGCATGTGGTGGGATTTGCTGTCAGGGGAGACTAGAGTGCTTGCAGAAAGTGGTAAAATGTCACCGGGAGAGAGTGGGATCATCCCTGTGCAGCATCAGCTTGCTCCCAAGCTGAGTGTTTGACTCCAAGCATCACTGGCTTCTCAGTGTGCAGAAAGTTTATGCTTCAAAATACTTGGTTTTGTGAGCATTTTGGAAGGATGGGTGCAAACGAACTAGGGATGCTGCCTCCCCTCCACCCAAAACCACTCTAAAATTCAGTGAAATAAAATTCCTGATGTGAAACTTCTGCCTGGACTGACTTTTAAGAGGAGGCAGTGGATTTGGGAATAATCAATAAATTATTATAATAATATTATGTTATCTAAAATACAATTATTATAAATTGAGCTCTGAATGAAAGAGCCAGGCTCACCCTCGGATATGCTCTTCTGCATCCCTTCACACCCAAGCCAAGCTCCATACAGGTTGCAAGAGCCTGGTATAGAGGTGGCTGTGCTCTGCACTGGGCAAATCCCATTCCTGTGGATGTGATGTCTTGGGTGCCCATGTCCCACTCGCTGCTTGCATTTTTCCATCCTTCTGGAAATGTCTCTATCACACTGATTTGGTTGCCAGCTCTGCTCTCAGCAAAACACAATGGGAGCAAGAGCAGCCTCCCCAGGCAGACCTGTCTCAGTCCTGAGGAAGTCTTGAGGAACCCTGTTGCCCCATCTCACAGCACACTCCTCCATGTCCTTGTTAATTCGAATAAATTTGGGTATATAAGTCTTTTCACTGAGAAAAATAAAACATGAGGCTTAAAAGAGGTTCAAAACATTTATTTTTTTTTTTCTAACAGTGAAGTCCATGCTGGCAACAGGCTTGATACGAGCTGGGATCTACCTTTCTGAACTGAAAACATGAGGATTACTGACATGTTTAAAAATAAGCCCGTGTTGAAATTCCCTTGTTGGATTAAGACCTAAGCCCTGCAATTGTCACTCTTCCCACCAGAGGAAAGTGCCAGTGGCTTAACTAAATATACTGTCCGCATCACAGCCTGCTATTTCCAGGTTGTTTCTCTTTCCCCTTTTACTGGAACTCCTCCACATTTCTGTAAGTTTATTCTACTTTTTGGTTGGTTTGCTTTTTTTTCATCAATTCATCACCTTTCCTGCTACGTCCCTTTCCCTGAGCCATATGTGATCTCTCATCCTGTCCTTTCCATGTCTTCCTCATCTTTCTCTGCCTGTTCACCACCCATTGCTTCAAACTTGGGAGAAACTACCCAGACTATAAATGGTGGACAAAATAAAGCTGAATTTACCCTGGGTTTGTGTCTCTTCTGTATCTAATGATATGCAAGTGCTGATAGAAGTTTTTTGGGGCAATTTGCTGTTAGGAATTCTCTCATGTCTAATAAGAATTGTGCTGACACCAAGCCATTTCCAGGACACCCAGCATTTGGGATGAGTCTGATGAAAAAAGTGGACTCGTGGCTTTGCTAAGAGCAAGAATGAGGAAAAGGCAAGGATTTAATCTAGTCCAGTGTTTTATTCTGTGCTTATTTTGCTTTGAAATGAAAAATATCCATGAACAGCTTTTTAAGCATTTTGGTTTCTGTTTATTCACCTGGTCTGGCTTCTCTCTACTTCTGCAGTTTTCCTTGCTGGAAAAGAAAAGAAGATGCTAAATAAAAATTTTAAAAAGGAAGCAAAATGGATTATGTTTGAGAAAAGCTTCACAGAAAACCAAAATGCTTCCATTAAACTGAAAGTGTAGCACGGGACCGCACCACTGCTTCCAGTATACTGCTTAGATACCAGCTGAATGCCCGCATGGTGTCATCTGCCCGTGGGCTTGCTCAGGGACTTGGCCAGACCTGTCTACTTAGCTCTGGCACTCTCCAGCCATGGAAAGTGCTCAGTCAGGAGCAGCACTGAAGGTAGCTTTTGCCCTGGTTGCCAGCCAGCCCTCAGCTTGCCAGCCTGATTTCAAGGGGCTTGAAGAGATCACGGGCTGCCTGGGTCCTGGGGAGCTCCCTCGAATGCCACATCTACCGGCTGAGTGGAGGCTGCCCACGCACCCGCAGCTGCTGCTTGGCACTTGCTTAGGCCGTGATCGTGCTAAAACTGCAGCAATAGAAACTGTGTGGTGTTTTACTGGTCACCCAAACCACTGCCACAGGAAAAAGTCCAGTCGTACCCAAGACGCTCCCAGTGCAGGGAGTACTGGGACTCCTTGGGACTCTCCTAGGAGATAGGAAGATGTTGGCTCATCAGCTTTTCCCTCAGTGGGACTCTTCTATCCAAAGCCTTGGGGAAAATCCTTTTCTGTGCATTCATCTTGCATATTTCTAAATAAGACGGCCAGGGAGCAGCCTCTGGCCCCAAAGCTAAACATCAGGTTGGCTGTGTGTGCTCCCTGTGCACCACCCCATATACTGCAAAAGATTCTTACTCTATTTTGTGGGGGTTTTTTTCAGTATTTAAAATAGCGTCATCTCTCTGTTGCAGCTTGCCAGCAAAAGGTTTTCATGGCATGACCAGGAAAGGGATTTTACACGCCCTGGGGAGTGGCATGAGGGTGTTTGGGCACAAAACCTCATTGGGATAACGTGAGAGGATGGGGGCCAGTGGTGCCAGACCTGAGCCTGACCACGTCTCAGAAGAGCATCTGGAGCCAGGGAACCAGCTACCAGCCAGGCAGTGCTGCCAGGCCGAGGCCTCACTGCTGGTTCTCTTCCATTTCACAGCATAGACACAATCTTGGGTACTTGTTCCATCTGCTGAATTTGGTTTCTGCTGGGAGGATGGGACTGAAGGGGGGGAGAGGGGGGTGTCAGGAGAGAGACATACACTCAAGGACTGAGTAAGGTCTTTTGTGTAGGAAAACTTCCTGAAAGCTCAACTGGTTTTAAAAATAAGGTGAGAGGATACCTCTATGGCTGACCCCAAAGGTGACTTGCAGTGTTTCAGCTGAATTCACCACCTGATTTTAAAAGGCATATCCTTCCTCAACACACTCACCCAGTCCTATCTCTAAAGTAACCCCTTAGCAGTACTAAGACCAACCTCTGCTTACTTACTTACTGATACCATCTTGCTCATCACTAGCAATGTTATGCTGCTTCTCAACTCCCATTAATTGCCAGCAGCAGCTCCCCCAGCCCGTCCCCCCTCCACCAGCAGTATTTCAGCGTGGGATAGAGTAGGGTGCAGCCTGGGACTCACACACCAGTCAGATATAACCGATTATACAGGAACAGGCTCTGCCCTGCACCCTGAAGGGTTGATTTTACCCATGTCAGGTCATGATGCTAATTCCAAGACATCTCCCCTCTGCTGCTATTTATTTTTGCTGAAACCAAGAGGTTGTAGCCGTGCCTGCCAATTCCCTGAGAACCTGAACTCTCACTCCTGCCCCCCAAATCAGCTTTCTACAAAGCAAGGAAGTCTTTGCATTAATATCCCTTGTGTTTTGATAGCTCAGTCAATATTTTGGTAGCTTTAGGCAGTACCTATAAATTTTGACGGGTGTGCTGTTGTGATAGACCCTTCTCGTTAGCTGACGAGAGACGGCCAAGGTGGGGTTTCATTCTTCTTTTCTGACCATCTCTTTCCACAGCCCACTTGCAAGGGCTTAATTTTTCCATTATCACAGCCCAATCGGCTACTGAGACACTATAATGACAACTGTGGTTTAATTGCTTCTCCAGCTCTGTGATATCAGCTCCATTAGATGTCCAGAGTTTAACGGCATGTGGGATATTTACCCATGTGCCAGGAGGATGTTAAATGCTCTTGAAGCACGATTACTTCTACAGGCACCTTGTCTGGTTGCAAATCCACCAGCTATGGTCTTGGATAGGAAATGTTAAGACACAAACATCGTTTCTCATAATGCAGCAAAAGCTACCCCCATCCGTGTTTACAATAAATAACCCTCTCTTGCTGGGAGCAAATAATTTTCCTCCTCTGAGCTGCTTTTTTTTTTTTTTCTTTCTCCTGGCCTTCCTAGCTGCAGCATTGATCAGCGTCTCGAAGAGGTCTTAATTTGAGTAGTTTCCTAATGCATAATATGTGCAAGATTAAGCATTTTTCAAAAATTTGCTAGTACAAAAGAAAGTGTATTTCACAATGAGGAGAACGATTGCCATTATAAATATCAAAGCATGATGATACCCACTTTGTAGTTACATTCCAAAGGACATTTTTTATTCAAATTCCCTCTTTTCCGGAGCTTTCCCTTCTGAAAATTTTCACTGTTGTTAAGAAGCCCAAAGGGGAATTTTTTTTTGTGCGTGTATGTGCATGGGAAGTCTGGCATAATTCATTTGGGATATTGTGGTAATGGGGTTATTCTAAGCATAAAACAAGATAATTTTCAAGCCTTTTTTGAAAATGTTCTCTTCTTTGCCTGTACATTGGGGCTGATGTGATGCTGTGTGTTCCAGACACCAGGGCAGTGTGTCTGACCAGCCAGGACTGATCTTGACATGGGCACCAGGCTCTTCTCCATCACCTGGGATAAGTCCCATCAGTGTGAGCAGGAGCTGTGGATAAGGCCAAGGGGAAACTGAGGCGACCAGTCTCCTCACTCGCTCTTCCTACCAAGCCCACTCCATTGCCTGAAGGTCTGACAGTACCCCCTGAAATAGAGAGGGATATCCTGAAAATTTGGGAGGTGCTGGAAGTAATCTTTCTGGGCTTGCTCCCTCACTGGTCTGGACAAGCTGTGGTTTTAAAGAGTGCACTCAGATCCTAGTCTCCTCCCCAAAAGGAGGAGGCAAACAGCCAGTGTAAGGTCCCTCTTACAAGGGACACATCCTCCACTTCATCCCATCCTCTTCATGTTAGCCCCTGTTAACCACAGGTTAGGTGCTAGCATGTATTTAGGGGCCTGGAAGTGCAAATAGAGACCTAAAATCCCACTGACAGCACAGGGAGTCAGGTGCTGAACTGGCTTAGAGGCTTTTGGACCCTTCCATCCCACAGCAAACTTCTATCAAGCTCCTTGCTGTATTTTTAGAGATGAAATAGCCTTGGGAGTCTGATCCGTGAGCAAGCACACCATGCATATGTGCTTTGCTGCATTAGACCCTGGAGGTGTAAGCCTTTGAAATGCTTTCCTTCAATTTGAGAAGACAACAATTAGCTGTGCTGGGTTTGTTTGTATTGTGGGGTTTTTGGCAGCAGGGGAAGTGGCTGCAGCAGTAGCCTCTGTGAAAAGCTTCTTGAAGCTCCCCCAGCTCCACGTTGGACCCATCTCTGGCCAAGGTTGGGACAATTAGCAATGGTGGCTGCGCCTCTGAGATAACGTATTTAAGAAGGGGAATCTGGGAGTAAGAGTAGGAGTTGTGAGGAGGAGTTGTGAGGGAGACACCTCTGCAAACACTGAGGTCAGCGGAAGAAAGGAAGGCGGGGGGGAGGTCTCGCTGGAGGAGAGAGAGAAGAGAGAGAACCTCCCTTCAGGCTGTGCCCCTGCAACCGTGAAGATTACTGGTGGAGCAGATGCCCTCCTGCAGCCTGTGGAAGATTCCACGCCAGAGCAGGGGACTGAGCCTGAAGAATGCCAGGACACCGAGGGAAGCCCCCACTGTTGCAGTTTGGTGCTGGGAGGATTGCAACCCATGGGAAGAACCCACACTGCAGCAGTTCAGGAAGAGCTGCAGCCTGTGGGAGGTACTCATGTCAGAGAAAGTTCATAGAGGATTGTCTCCTGTGAGAGGGACCCCATGCTGGATCAAGGGAAGAGTGTGAGGAGTCCTCCCTCTGGGGGGGAAGGAGTGGCAGAAACAACGGGTCATGAACTGACCACAACCCCCATTCTCTGCTCCCCTGCACTGCTGGAGGTGCAGAGGGAGAAAAATCAGGAGCAAAGCTGAGCCTGGGAAGAAGGAAGGGGTGGGAGGAGGTTTTTATAAGATGTGGTTGTATTTCTCACTGTCCTGCTCTGTTTGATTTTTAATTTAGGTGGTGGTGGTGTTTAAATTAAGTTGTATTTCTTTTTCTTCATCTAACAAATCTGTCTTTTGCCTGTGACCATAATGGGTGGATCACCCCTCTCTGTCCTTATCTTGATCTCTGAGCCTTTTGTTTTATTTTTTTCTTCACATTCCTGAGGAGGAAGGAATGTGTGGTGCTCAGTTGCTCTCCAGACTCAAACCATTACAATAACTGACTTTTTCAATATCCCAATCCTTCTCACTATCCTCCTGAAAGTATAACAGAAGTATGCATGACTCTGATGATGATTTATAATACCTATAAACACTGCTACTATTGCAGCTAAACCCTGCATCCCCCCCAATACATATGATTCTGTTATAACGGATATATAAAATGCACTTGGCAAGCGAAACTCAGCGATTTCAGGAGCCCAGACCCCCCACACTTCAGAGTGACGGTGCTGCCCATTGTGCCAGGCGGAGGAGGGACGAAGGCTTGCCAGTGGAGGCTTTATATCATCTCGGTGCTGCCCCCGTGCTGCAACTGGCAGGGGACCAGGGCGGCTCCTGGCACCCTTTCTCGCTGTCTCAGGGCAGCTCTGATTTATGCCTGGCTCTGGTGGCCCTCCAAGGGCTGTCCCAGCCAGGGCACTGGGTGCTTCCCTTATTTCCTGGCTATCTCCCATGATTTCCACCCCAAGCCAGGTTTTGGGCAGAAAAGCAAGGATTGCTATGCTTATGTTTGATGTATCTTGAGATCCCAGCTATACAGGAGGCTATAATCTTTATGGCAGAGAAAATACTTGTTTGAAACGCAAATTAATCAATAAACCCGCTTTTTGGTTGTGGAACTGAGCACCTATTTCCCTGGTACACGAGAAAGGGGCATTCCCAGCTCCTGAAGCTTACAAAATAAAATAAAATACCACTGAAAATTGAACGCCGAACTGTGAAATGACAACCAGAAGAAAGGCTTTTGTTTTTCCTCTCCTTTTTTCTTGAACCGAACAGTACCTAACTGTTTAACTTGCGGCTAAGGATTATTTATGTAGGGCTCTTGTGTAGGTAAAGCGCCACGTCCTTGGCCCTCTGCCCATGTAGCACAGCGCGGGATCTCTCGTTACAAATTGCAGCTGTATAACATAACAGGAAACGTGGGGCTTTAAGTTATTCCACTGGAAAGATTAATTATTTGGAAAATAGTTATGCAGCAGCTTTGTGTATTTTTGGAGCAAAGGTGACCAGCACCATCTTAAATTTAAAGAAAGAAAGTCTCTGGGAAGGAAGAAAAAGAGGCACTTTAAAGAGTGGAAATGTTGTGGGATGATATTTATTTATTTTTTTTTAATAATGTTTGAAACGTCTCCTGTTGTGGAAGGAGCAAAATCAGGCTCCATGAAAAGAAGCCCCAGCAGGGGGTGAGGGTGGTGGAGGAACTGGAGCTGCTGGATTCAAGTGGACTTTGACCATCCCCATCCAAAATCCCATCCACCTGCTTGAGGGGAAGATGCAGGAGTCCTGGCAATGACGACGGGGGAGGCAGATGAGAAATGAGCTTGGAGGCACAGGCCTAGCATGACAGGTTGTGGCCTCCTCAAAGGATGCTGCAGACAGCCCATGGGAAGACACCAGGTCCTGGGGAGCCTCTTCCCTCCAGGCAAACACTCTTGAAAAGGCAAACACAGTGTCTGGAGGGGATCTTTTCCCACAGGGCAGAGGGTGGGGTGACAAGTGATACCTCCCACTCATGTCAGCCTTGTCCGCCTGGCTGTGAGCTTCTTTATATAGCTGAGTTCACAGGATTTTAATTTGCTCCTCTGCATGCAAGCAATCACCCCAATTAAAGGAAACCACTAAAACAGCAAACTCACTGCTGCAGTGCGTAGGCATGGGTGACAGCCAAGTTCTCCCATCGCCTCTGCGGATGCTTCCCAGTGACTTCAGAGAGGTCTGTGGCCAAAACGAAATGTCTCGCTGATTAGGATTCCTCTTAGCATCCAAATGTGCTTAAATACTGGAGCTCTCCAGAGGACTGTGGTTTGGATAAAGAAGTGGTAGTTATTTTTAGGCAGCACAATGTACCTCTCAGTGAAGTTTTTCCACTCAGACACTTAACCAGCAGCCATTTCACGAGAGCAGCTATCCCACACCTAACTTTGTGCTAACCTGGCCTCCCGGGGCTTTTGCCCACGGGTGTGGTAGGGACCTGGTGGTCCCTCCGTGTTTGCTCAGTCAGAGCTGCTGAAATGTAAGCCCTAGGTGAGAAATCCTCCTGCGTGAGCATCTTGGTGGGTTTTGGGAGGAACCTAGTGAAGACCGTGACTTCTGGCCTGGCAGTTGTGCTCCTGGACTTCTCTACCGCAGGCAGGAGAAACAGGCAAGAGGTGCCCCAGGAGCAACAAGATGTGGATCCCAAACCATGTCCATCATCCCTTCTTCAGTCAATGTGCAGGGGAAGCCTGTTTTCAAAGCATCCCAGTTTACCCAATCCATATTGGGCTACAAAAGGACAGTTAATAATAGATTAAGAATAGCAATAGGCTGCATTCAAGGTATAAATGTCTCATAATTGGTGCAGGATGTCCATTATTTTTAATTTTTATTTTCCAGGTCCTGGCAAAGAGCAACATCAGATTAAGGAGGGATGTAAAGAAAGTTTCTTATAAAATCAAGAATGTCTCCTACATAAGTAGCCAACTGAACAGAGAGCAGTCTCTTAACTTTCCAAGTTTTTTATTTCTGCCTCATTTGCTGCTACCTCAGACTAACCAAAACTCCATGTTTGTCTAATATAGAACAACTATTTTTGCAGAACTCTTCAAGCCACAGTAGTTTAGCTCTACCACAATAATTCTCTGCTCTAGTACAGTAAATGTTAATATATGAAAAAACCTGCTGGGTATTTAAAAAAAAAAAAAAAAAAAGGAGGAAATTATTTAATTTAATGCCTCTACATTTCAGTGTGTTTGATAGAAGACAGAAGACATAGTTTTCATCAGCCAAAAACCTAACATTAGTGGAAGGCTGCTTTCTTCACTGTGTTGCACCTCATGTGGCTGTTGGCTTTTTTATACCCATAATGCATCCCCAAAGCAGATATCCACAAAATCCTTCTGGTTTGGGACCTGGAGTCCACCCTGCCCCATAGCCCAGATTTTAGCCCAGATACCTGTGTGATGCCTGACTGAGGTCTGGATAAAGCACCTCTGGTATCGTCATAGCACAAGTGAATTAAAAGTTAGCTAAAGGCATATCACTAAGATTCCCAAGGTAAGACCATGGTCACTGAAGGCCTCATCTAGACTCAGTGGAAAGAGAGACCATATAGAAGACAATCTTGCCCAGCTATAACTCCTGTTCGGAGAAATACCTCTTGTGTCTTCTGGGCCATTGACTACAGGGGCAACCCAGGATGGCAAAACTCCTTATTTAGGTTTTTCAGAGAACTGCTTGAAGTTGGATGAGACAAACAGAAGGCAAAAGTGAGGAGTGTCGGGAAAAGTTCAGCAAATCTTGGTGTAGTACATTATATAAACCTTTTACAAGGAAAGAAGAGGCCACTGTAAATAGCAGAGATGTGGTTAAGTCTGAGGCTAGGAAAAAAGTTTGGCTGAGAAACAAGGACATCATAGATAAGCTGAGAAACATACAAGAAATCAGGTCTTTTGGGCAAAGCAACAAATCTACATTCAAAAGTCACCTGAAGACAGAAGGTGCCTGGAAGAACAATATTTTACTGCCAGATCACATATAACCCCATTGTGTAACCAAATGCAACACCAGAGAAGTTGGTTGGCACAATGGTCTTTTCAGATTACCAAAGAACCAGATGCTCCTTGCCATGAGGAAATTATCTTCCACATCTTGGCATCTGGTTCCTGTAGCTGCCAGTAAAAGAACAGGACAGGCACATTGCACGGAGAGGCAGGTGGCACATTGCAACGGCTTTTTCAAATAATTGCCAAGAAGTATTACGACAATTTTTGGCTGAAGTGACACAGATAAACGCTGTGAACAATCTCTGTCAACACGGCTTGGGGAATCGTTGAAATTAGCATTTATCTCTTGATATTTCAGAGTGCCTTCACGAATGAAGGATTATTTGCCAATAAACCCCTATTCCTGGTGCTGTGCACATCAGCAAGGAGCTCCTTAAGCAAACAGCCAGGCTGGCAGGTATCGTATGCCCACTCACATTAACTTGTACTCTAAGGGGTGAACACCAAGCCCTTGCTAACCTGCCTGCAGGGGTGGGTATTTTGGAAACTAATCTAAAAGAAAGCAAAGGTCTTGAAAAATAAGTCAGAAAAATAGCAATTCTCTTTATACTCCATTTGAGGAATGAACAAAATACTTCAGAGACTTTTGCAAACCTGGCATCTCAGCTATCTGCTGGGGCCAGACTAGTGCCTTCATAAAGCTCTGTGAGGTCCTTCCCTCAAAGAGGACATTTTCTGGGTGAGAAAAGCAGTATGAGCACAGGAACAACAGCTACGGGAGAAAATCCACTGCTCATGGAAGAGGATTATCCATTGCAGATTCCCACGGGGCAGAAGTTACGCCAGCCTCAGTGCTCCCCATCCTGGGTCAGAGGGCCTTCAGCCAGTCCCTCCTACCTTTCCCTGGCCCCCACTCCACCGCCACCCCACTTTGGCCCTTACTGATCTCTATGAGACTAAAAAAACGTAATGGGAAGGTCTTACGAAGAAGTCTGGAAAAATCGGGAATGCTTCCTAAAACCCTGGCTTGTGTGACACCCATCTGCTCGGAGCACACGTTAGCGGGTTGTTTCTTCTAAATTAAAAGCTGTAATAAACTCAGCTGCTGTCAGCTCCCTCACCATCTTTATCCTTGGGAGTTAATTTGCTGAGATGAAAGGGATTATTCCCACCTCCTAGATAACTACTGGACGGAGTTGCCTGCACGCTGGGACAGACTCTGCATCCCACCCTAACAGACTGTGGATCTTTTTGATTTTCGCAGACCTGCCAGTGGAGCGGGGCAGGGGCACAAGTGGCACTGGGCATCCTCGAAATGCAGCTTGGACCATGCGTGGTGGACCTGCTCAGCTCCCAAGCACTGTCATTGTAATCAGAGTGGAGCCTGGCGGACGTCTGAGACACCGACACTAGCAATTAAGTGTAATTATCTAAGGGGTGTGTATGTGTGTTATATGGAAACACAGCCCTGCAGTGAATGCTGATGTTCAGAGGTAAACATGGAGCTGAGTGGAGAAATAAAAGTCAACTCTGAATTTTTTTTTTTTTTTTTTTTTTTATGGACCTGCTCACTGTTACAGAGCTGAGCCTTAGATTGGTTTTTTTGTTACAGAGACCCAGTTCAGGCAGATGAGGGGCATCCCACTCCCCCACAAATGTCATAGAGGGATGAAGATCTGGCCACAACCTTGGTGCAGAATTACCCCAGCAAATCCTAGCCATGGTGGGATCGGGGAGACATCACCAAGAGGGAGTGAGTAATCTTGCAAGCTGTTGACGTGGTGGGGAACATGATGGAGAAGGTGAGGTGGACATCTAAAGGATGGGTGAAGATGGACCCTTCTGAGACCTCCTAGTCTTATGGTTTATACTTGATTTTGGATTACCTTCAGTGGGCCTGAACAGGAAAGGTAAAACAATGACCCAGATAACACTCCTGGGCAAAACAAAAGAGAAAATGTTTATTGGGGAGTAGCTCCTAGATGGCTCCAGCTGGGCAGTGAGCAGTCTACTCTTCTCAAGGCTAAATCTGAGATCAAAAGGAAGATCTCAAACATTAGAGGACCCCAGGGCCCAGCCAAGGCTTGGGGAGAAGGTGGATGGAAAGCTGTGCCCACTGCTGGCATCTGAGGAGAGCGGCCATGTCTTTGAAATAAAAATAAAAATGGCTTTACTTGGATGAAGCTGGCTTGATGTTGATCAAGCGACTGAAGGGGCTGCCAGGTGTGAAATACCGGACAGATGTGCCGTAACCACCTGTGAAGGCTAGCCCTCTGACTTGGAGGACCACTGGGCCACCTCATTTTGGCTCTCATGTGTTTGACAGCATGCAACATCTCAAAAAGATGGTAACACCTCCCTGCCCTAAAAAAGGAGCTCCTGAAAAAAGAAAAAAAAAAAGTATTGCAAGGAAAAAACAAATTTGCAAAACATCTTTCTTTGGGCCAAGGAACTTTGGGTGGTATCAGGCAAGATTTTCACAAGTGGCTTACAATTATAAAACAAGAAGCCATGGGTTTGTGTCAAAGTCTCCTGAAGCTTCCAGGTGGGTGACCTTGAATCTGGCCTGGTGGGAATTGAAGGGGATAGTACATTATATCCCCCCCAACTTTACATTACAAATGCCACAGGACAGCAAGGGTTTTTACATAGCAAGCAGAGTACTTGGTAAGAGGCTTTGAGTTGGGAATGGCAGCCCTTTATTTTTCTGAGCATCCCAGAAATGTATTGAGGCCATAGGGAATGTTAATATATTTTACTGGACAAGCCACTAGACCTGGAAACAGCTTGTCAGCTGTTGGGCACATGAACACTTCCAGAATAAAAGCAACAAAACCCCCCAAAACCTAAAAGCTTTTAAAAAGTGCCCAGAAATACTTTGCTTATGCCAACAACACCTTAAATAAACCATCAAAATTAGTCAGACAAAAACTAGAAATATCCCCAGAAACCAAAGACGTTTTGTGAGTGTGGATCAGCTTTGGGCAAACTGTAGCTGGTTTGCTTGACATGCAAAATTTTTCCCTACAAAATTTTCCTAGAGAGTGTACTCAATCCTCCTTTTCCATCAAAACTTGAAAATTTAATGAAAAGATTGATTGAAAACCAGCCAAGCTTGACACAGATGGAACGCTGGCCTAAGCGTTTTTTCTTTGATTCAAAATTCTACATTTTTTCTAAAAATAGCACTGTAGGAAATCCCTGTGGATTGGCAGGGTATTCTTGTGGTTGCTGGGAGAGCCTGAGCAACCCAGGCATATTGAATGAACAAGACCTGATGGCAGGAGAAATATTGATATTATGAATGAACCCAAATGAGAATTCCAGCTCTGGAGCCTCATCCCATTTTGTGTTTGATCCTATTCAGTGCCCAGAAACAGACAGCTCATGAGTCTGAAGCTCTCCCATTCGCTGGGGTAGTTCAAGATTTGGATTTCTAAAGAATTTGGTTGAAAAGACAAGGCAAAAGTCAAGGCAAAATAGAGTATTTCTCATTTTCTGTATTCTTTAGTGTTTCTTCTTTTCCTGCTTCCCTTGTTTTATGACTTGTAATAAGATTAGACAATTTGCCGTGAACCTGTACAGCTGAAGAGTTATTTAATCACTTATTACCCAGGCACTTGCTACCTGCTCTGCCTATCCAGAAGGCATTAAAAAATAAAACAGAAAATAAAATATTTTTGCTCAAGTAAGAGCCTGGATATTGGTTTGATATTACTATTCATATTCAAAATTTGTCATGTTGGGTCAAGCTGTGGAGTTTATCCCTGCATCCCCTCTCACTCCGAGCACTTCTCCATCCGAAGAAAGGGAGAATGTTACAAAGTCCACGGGGCGTGTTTCTTCTATTGCTATACAAAAGGCACTTCAAGCGAGGTTGACATCAAAGCACTACCTTAAGCACCAAGCATAATAAGTGCCAAGGAAGGACTGCCATGATTCATACATCAGGAGAGAAACAGAGACTGCAGAACAACGTTTCCCTCTCTTTGGGCTCCTTATTGTGGTGAGGTTCTTGTCAAAGGCACAAAAAACCCAGCCCCTTGCAATATCAGATATTTGTTTAAGTCCTGGTGACTGCCAGAAGATAATAGCTGTCAGTGTAAAATAACAAATCATTCTGAATAATGCTGTGCTGATTACCATGAAAGCAATTGCAGTGTTTGAATTTTACTCTTTTTTTTTTTTTTGCCTTTGTTGCCATGCTTAGCTGAAGAGCTCAACGTGGCAGCCTCACTAAGGCAGTGTTTTGAACTCAGATCTACACGGCTGGCCCAGTGTCACTTGTGCATCGCTCCTTTGCTGCTCAACAAAAAGGTTCAGCAGGTACCTTAGGGCAGGTGGGTGATCCTACCTCACAACACCCTTGTGGAAAGCCTCTGTAGGCTCCCCCTCGAGACCCCTTCAGCAGCAGCATCGTACAGCTCTCCTGTGGTGGGGGAAGTGCTTCTCACCTTCCTTTCAGGTTTGAAGAACAGAAGCACAAAAGCCTGAAGTCGCTTGCCTACATTCACAACGCAAGTGGCAAAAATGGGTTTTGCACCTGGATGTCTGGAGTCACAAAAAATGACATACCCAGGCACTTGCCCAGGCACCCTTCAAGTGCCTCAGCAGCACCATACCAGATACCATAATGCTGCCATAAAACAAAGCTCAGCTAAGATTTTTCCTCACCACCACCTTGAGTATTTACCCTGAGTACCTTGAGTATTTGCTCTGTAGTAATGGCTACACTACCCACAAAACCTAAGTTAGATTGTTTAAGAAGAGCTCAGGTTAAACCATGACATCAGTGTCATGGTGTTTTTGCAGTCAGAAGGTCCTGGAAATCTTGACTGGGAGGATAATTAAGGTGGGATGCTTGGAAAGGTACTATTTTGTGATAAGCAATTATCCAAAGGGAATCCTCTACTGAGAGAGGAGAATGTTTCGTAGCCATGACAAAAGCTGGCACTTAATTCTACTTGATGTGAAGAAAAAAAAGATAATCATCGACATTTCTCTGTGCTACAGGATGAGAGACTGCTTGAGTCAGAGACATTACTGTGGGGAGTCAACTGGATTTAAAAAATAATTAAATGAGATGTAGGAACAAAGTATGACAAGGGGATAATTATGAAACAAGGAGCAGAAGGGCTAGTATTTTCTTTCACCTTAGCAACCAGGAAACCCAGTCAGGACAGCTATTCGATCACCAAAAAAATGTATTTCAATACCTCTCCTTGTCTGGACAGGGAGGTCTCCTGCAATCACCCCACCTGCAAAGCATGCCTGTGGGGGCAAAAAGCAAGAGAGCAGCACATCTGGAGCATTGGGGTACCCTTTGGACAGCCAGCTTTGATGGCTTCGTGCTGTGCCCTGCCTTGGTCAGAAAGGGTCTGCCAATGAACATACTGATTTCATGCAGCTGGACTCTAACCCAAATGAATTATATATGTGCTCTGTTTAATAAACATACAGTGTCTCTTTTCTTCTGTCCTGTAGCAATTTGGCTGGTAAAACTGCAATTCATGTGGCCTGCCCTTGAGTATCTGGCTCTGCTGCACCCAGTGCTGCTCACATGGGGCTGTGTCTGAAGAGGGAGAATATAGATTGGGGTTTATAGTGATGCTCAGGTGCTTTCCTGATCCCCACTCCCACCACTTCTTCTCAGAGGAGTCTGTCGGGTTTCTGTAAAGAGCCTGAAGATGGGATTTTTGGACTCTGTGAGGAGTTCTGGGTCACAAAAGCATCTGCAAAACATGCCAGGCCCTGCAAAAAAAAGGCTTAAGCACTCAAGGGAGCTGACATGTCCCCTTCCCATGCAGGAGCCTGCTCCACATACTGGTGAATCCACTTTCAGTTCACAGTCAGGCTTTCCAAAGCCCGAGAATTCACTGTAAAGGAGGCTTTTTGCCTTTTAAGCCACCCGTGGAAACACTATTTCCCCTCTTCCTGGCATCACAAATTTGCCAACAGTGCTATTTCAGAGAGCAGAGTAAAGCTGTTCATCTTCTTTAACACCCTCAGTTTTTGCTTAGGTCAAGACGTACTCATCTACCATTTTCTGGTGATTCACAAGCCAGAAAAAGATCCTGGCTGCTTCAGAGAAGGGATGCACGAAGCCCTCAGTCACCGTGAGTCACTTCTCCGCCAAATGCTAATTTTGCATCAGAAGCATGTTTTACTTGTATTTTGAGAGGATTTTTTTTTTTTTTTTTTCCTTCTCAGTTCTGTCATTTGAGGACACACCCTGCCTGGAAGGTGGTGAACACCCAAAAATCCTGTGAAACTTGTGATTGCCAGAGACTCTTATGTGGGATTTGGGACTAGAGCTTTCTGGGGTGTTAATTAGTGTAGACCTCCTCATTTTGGAAGAGCAACTTAATCAAGTCCATAATCAGTACAGTGGTCTAAGCGGGATGTTCAAAAATAATCAGAAAGGTGAAGCTTCACATAGGCTCCTTCATGGAGAGGGATTTCTTCAGGGTGATTGAAAACACATCCTTTTTTCCTTCTTTAGTTTATTTGCTGCCATTGTACTTAAAAAAAATCTTCTTCCCTGGTGGCAGCAAAAAGGAAGTCTAGTAGGTTTTATGCCATTTTCAGGACTTTTGCTCTCTGGGAGTCTGTATACTTGATCTTTAGTTATGTCCTATTCCCTTTCTCTTCCTTAATTTTATCAAGCTAAACTGTGTAAGTATTCTCTGCCATAGTAAATACATGTCGATGATCCTCAGTTAAGAGGAAATAGAGCACTTGGTACCATTGCAAGCTTCCCGTCTTCTTGTAGGTAAAAGTTGATAGGTCCTGTTGGATCCACACATGCTGTCATCTTTAAATGATTAAGCATTGGCCATTAGTAGCCAAAGTCTTAGTATTATACAGTGAAGATGAAGCTTGCAGAAGACATCCCTCCTGTCAGGGAGGATGCCAGAGATTTAATTACCTGTTCCCCAGCAAACATGGTACATGCTGCACCACAAGCAACCACATAGAAATTTCTCTTTATTCTTCCTTTTCCATCTCATTGAAGGTTAGAGGTACCCATCTAATTGAATATTAGAATGAAGGCTACAGATAGATGACAACCTGCAGAGCCATACTGTGAGATGTCCTTTGGCAGGGTAACGTAGAGTAGCTCTGCTGGGAAACAGAATCTGGGGCTAGGGTGGGAAGGGAGAAAGACAAGAAAAGAAGAAAAAGAGGAAGTGGAGGCCTCTTTGACTCCTCTTCTACCAGGTCCATGATCACTGTACACGCACATGAACACTAAGTGCCAGTAAAACAGCCTGAAACAACAAATAAAACACAGGCTGTAGCCTTAGGGCCAGTAGAAAGAATGAAGAGAGCCAATCGTTCTTCCTCCTCCAGGATAAGTGGGACATAACCCAACACAGTGAAACTTGCTTTTCTCCTTGCATGAAATATGCCCAAACAACATCTTCAGTGCTTGGTACCTGAATGAGGGCTTCTAATTATTTATTTACCTCTGCAGTTGTCTCTGCTTGATGCTCATATATCTGTGTGTACGGTTGAAGCTCACTTAGCAAGGGATGGGAAAGCCCTGTTAAATCATTAAGCTTCTCCCTGAAGTGCAGGCTGCGTGCTCTTAATCTGATAGAAACCGATACTGCAGTTTATCTCAGCCAGAAGTGCTGTGAACACTTAGCATCTGTCTCTTAATCTCATTGTTTTCTTAAAATACCATGTCCTTGGGCTCTGTTATTTCAGCAGAAAAAGGGAAACACAAGGGGAGATTGTGCTCAACCAACCTGATTGCATTCTGCAATGAGGTGACTGGATGGATGCGGGGGGAGCAGTAGGTGTTTACCTCGACTTTAGTAAGGCTTTTGACACTGTTTCCCATCACATCCACATAGACCAGGTGATGAAGTACAGGTTAGATGGGTGAATGGTGGGATGGGCTGAAAACCATCTGAATGGCTGGGTCCAGAGGGTTGTGGCTGGTGGCACAAAGTCTGCTTGGGGGCAAGTAGTGAACCCCAGGGGTTGACATTGGGGTCAACGCTGTTCCACATCTTCATTAGTGACTTCAACAATGGAACAGAGTGCATCCACAGTGAATTCGCAGACAGTACAAAACTAGGAGGAGTGGCTGATACACCAGATGGTTGTGCTGCCGTCCAGAGCGACCTCAACAGGCTGGAGAACTGAGCTGTCATGAAGTTCAACAAGGGGAAGTGAAAAGTGCTGCCCCTGGGCAGGAATAACCCAAGGCACCAGCACACACAACTGACTGGAAAGCACCTCTGCAGAGAATAACCTGGGGGTCCTGGGGGACACCAAGATGCACATGAGCCAACAACATGCCTTTGTGCCAAAGAAGGTGAACAGATTGGGCTGGAGGAGGTGATCCTGCATCAGGAGGGGTGTTGCCAGTGGGTGGGGAGAGGTGATCCTTCCCTTCTGCTCAGCACTTGTGAGGCCATACTTGGAGTGCTGGGTCCTGTTCTGGGTTTCTCAGTACCAGAGAGACATGGACATACTGGAGAGAGTCTAGCAAAGGGCCAAAAAGATGGTGAAGGGGCTGGAGCATCTTTCACTTGAGTAAGGGCTGGGAGCTGGGACTGTGAAGCCTGGAGAAGAGAATGCTTGGGGGATCTCATCAGTATATAATACCTGTATCAATATAAATGCCTGAAGGGAGGGTATAAAGAAGACAGAGCCAGGCTCTTCTCAGTGGTGCCCTGTGACAGGACCAGAGACAGTGGGCACAATGTGAAACACAGGAGGTACCCTCTGAACATCAGGAAATGCTTTTTCGCTGTCAGAGTGACTGAGCACTGGCACAGGTTGCCCAGGGAGGTTGTGGGATCTCCATCCTTGGGGACATTCAAAAGCTGTCTGGACATGGTCCTGGTCAGCTGGTCTAGGTGGCCCTGCCTGAGCAGGGCAGCTGGACCAATTGACCTCCAGAGGTCCCATCCCACTTCAACCATTCCGTGACTCTCCGATTCCCATTCTGACTTTTTTTTTTTTTTTTTTTTTTTTTTCTCCCAAATGAGGAGGCCTTCTCTGCCTCACATTACCTAATTTTTTCTAGGCAACATCAGCCAAGATACTTGGCATCATCAGACAAGATTTCCAATATGGGGGAACAGAATCTTATTCCCAGGGCTTCAAAGACAGATATTCAGCAACAAGCACTACATTTCATCAGGTATTTCACCGCTCTTCTCCAAAGGGACAGTATAATATTCAGTAGAAATCAGAAACTATGGGATTTTTTAATCCGGTAAACCAGGGTTGTGTTATAGCACTGTGATATTAGCAGAGTTTTCCTCTGTTACATCTTGCCTGTAAGTTATATTTCAATAGAGGAAACCATCCATATCCTGCCATGTCCTGAGTTGGCCAAACATCCACAAGCCTATTGCTAATCTGCTTTCTCTAATGAAAGCATCAATTCCTAGCAGCAATAGTTGTCATTAAATCAATAAGACATGTAACCCATTCTTCTGGTGCCTCACACGAACACTTGAGCAGCTTGTTAACAAGATTTGCTAACGCAAATCCCACAGTCCAGCAATTTCCCACCAGTGCTGCAAAACATAACAGTATTTGGCTTATGGAAGAAATTTTCTGGTTTGCTTTGTTCTCCTAAATATCTTAACCCTGTTTTCCCTCTAATTTTTCAGTGTTTGAAACCTGTGGAGCAGCTTTGCTCGGGTGGGAGGAAGTTCAGGCTTGAATGAAGCACTGACAGTGAACGTCAGGCATTGTTTTCTGCAGGCAGTTAAACACTACCACAGAGACAGTCAGTTCTTCATTTGACCAGCAATTTATTTTTACCCCAGGGAAGCACTGACTGCTAGTCATCCCTAAGGGGTTTCATTCTTTCCCTGGGATCTATTCCTGATATATTTTTTTAATCATTTGAAAGTAAAACTGTGACCTCTTATAGTCTCCTACCACTCTTCTGGCTGGTAAAAACCCTGTTCCTGGAAATCTGGAGGCCAGCTAATGTTTTAAGGATGAGGAGATGACCCCAAGTTTGGCAGCTTTGCCTCCAGAATATTTCCTGCCGTTAAAGTGCAACTGATGTGGCTTTTCTCTTGAGCACCAGGAGCAGCCTGTGCTGACAAGGGAGTGCTTCTGTGGTGTGAACAAGCATTTTTACTGGTTTTACAGGTTTTTGGTGGCTGGATCTGGTCATCTTCCCAAAAGACCTTTATCCTTTCTCCATGTATGTTTGTGTGTGCATAGTGAGATTGAGGGCTGCAAAAATAAGGGTCATCCTGCTGTCTTGCTGGCTTGTAGACTGTAATTAGTTTATGTCTGAAAAGCACGACAACAGAGAAATGTCTCGTGTGTCTGTTCAGAGAGACAAGCAGGGAGGTAAGGAGGATGATGATGCTAGAGTAAGGAGAAATATAAAAGGAGCAAACAAGCTGGCAAAGAGAAGGCCAGAGGTGCTCAAGGACAGACACACAAGAAGTCAAACTGATTATGAAGAAGAAACATAAAGGGAAGCAGCATAGAGAGATGCGAAAGAGAGTAATGACAGGGAGATGGATCAGATGGGCAAGCTGTGGATTGAAGGCAAAAGCACAAAGGGGCAAGGACAGATACATATGGCTTTGCAATTAGTGGCTGTGATTTATGTTTGCTTCTTTGTCTTATCATCCTTCCATGGCAGATGTCCTGCAAGCAGCGGCAGTGAGGGGGGTATTTGGGGAGGGGAGAAAGGGGATTTTAAACAGTCAGACTAACCGTGAGATATGGCAGGGACTTTCTAGTAGTCTGTACAACCTACCCAGGCATTTCTCATTAGAAATATATTCTAAATTAAGTAGTGCCTGACATTTTAAAAATAATTTTAAGAGACCCCTTCTCCCTTTACCCCAACATTTGTGCTTCTCACAGCACTTTTCTGTTCCCTCAGACAGAGCCTGAGCACTCAAATTCTGGTTTGGGTTTCAGCTGATAGCTGGCAAGGGGTTGGGAGGAGGGAGGGAAGCAGGAATGAAGGTGGTGCAGAGGAAAAGCTTTCTTTGTTGGGACACATCTGTTGCACTGCTCCCTGATCCTTTCTCCTCATCCTGACCATCCGCTTTCCTCTGTACGCACACACACACAAGTTTCTATCCCATCCATTGTGACAGGTCTTGAAGCAATATGATCGTGCAGCCATCACTTGATTAGCTGGCGAGGCATGAAGCTAATGAAGAAGCTCAAAACCAGGGAGGGGTCTTAGATATTTAACTTTGATTTATTTTCAATGTGTTTTTTCCACCTCTGATCACATGGCGAGATTAACACCGTAAGTGGGGAGCAATGGGCTAATCTTAACCCAGGGCTGGCCCAGAGAGTGTTTCAGCACCTTTCGTCCCCACCATGGAGGAGGGGGTACCCGAAGCGGGGCTGCACAGAAGGAGAAGCAGGAGGCAAACAGGGTGAATTTGGGAAAGGGGGGGTGTACTCCCTTGGGGTCAGAGGTTGAAGAGGCTTGGTTGTTTGGAGGGGACCAGCTGTAGCCACAGCAAAGGCGAGTGGTGGAGCAGGAGGGATGTGCGGGTGACCACGAGCTCCTCTGCTGGGTGTCCCTCAGGGAGTGAGTCAGGACTTGTGGGCTCACTTTTTCCTATAATAGTGGAGGCCGAGGGTGTTTACCCTGTCTGCTCTGGCAGCCTGAGCACAGGCACACTTTGTAGTTCTTCTACACCAGCAGAAACCCACCCACAGCTCCAGGCTGACAGGCTTCATGCCCAGGGCACCTCGGGACTCGTGTCCCTCTCAGGGGACTCAAGAAATAAAGATCCTGGGATTGACTGTGTTAATAATGACACTACAGGTCCATATATAAATGCAACCACATTAATGTATTAACTTTGTTCCGCTGTTTAATAGCTTCAGGAAAGCTTATGTTTAGAGTGAGCACACCTAAATCCATCCTGAACATCTAATTTGTTAGCCTGGCCAGGCTCACACTATGATAGCCTGGAAATGAGACTGTAAGTGCAATTTTTTCATTCCTTATTCTTCTTTTGGAATTTCTTTTGCTGTTTTTCTCTTATCCACAGGTCCTTTGGGTGAGCAGCTGGTACCTGATTGCCCAGCTTGGCTGCCTTTTCTTGATATCCTGGCCTCTTCCTGGTCTTCCTTCGAGGCTGTAACAGCTTCCCCGCCCTTAGAGTCGCTCAGGAGGAGCCTTGCCTGGGAAATAGGGATTTGCTGCCCCTTAGGCCAAATGAGAGCACATACTCATAATAGTAAAGCATTAAATCTCCTCTGGCGTTATGTGTAAGAGATGCAAACAACTGGTTTTCTATCTGGTCTGGGCAATGGACATCCCTGGTTTTCCTCTAAGTGAATCTGTGAACAGTGACTGAGAAACACAAGTCAGGTAAAATACAGAGATCCTCATTTCCACTGTCAGCTTTTAAGGGAGTCTGTATACCCTAAAAAGTCTGGAAACAGCTACAGGAGACAGTGTCACCAGCATGCTCCCAGCCAGAGCTCATCCCTGTGCTTGGAGGTGACTTCTCCCAGCTGTCTCCTGCTTCCCCCTGGAGCCAAAAGCCTGCAGCAGGCTCTTGTGAAAGATACCTTGTTAAAGGTGGCTCAGTTGCGTATCTGTGGATCCCAAATTAAGAAATAAAAAGTGCAATCCTTTAAGAAGTAAATCCATTTTTACCCTGGAAGTCAAAGGTTACCGGCCCAGCCTGGCTCGGTGGGGTGCTTCAGGCTCTCTGGAGGAGAGCTTTGGAGCAGCTTTGACAAGTTCAGGAGGGAGAGAAGCAGTGGGAAGGGATGGGATTGAATAAAATAAAGCCAGGAGAGAGAGAACTTCCTTATATTAACATTCACTACCCAGCTAGAGAAAGGGAAAAAAAGGCTTGGGAGTTTGTTGCACTTCCAAACACACATAGAAGTTGAAGTGCATAAATTGCTTTTAAAAACCAACATGTGCTAAATAGTATTTAACTGCCAAAACTGAAGGGGGGAGAGAGAAAAAAAGAAGACATCAATTGGTGGGGGAGTGGAAAGTATTTTCATTGAAAAATGTCAACAAACTCTCCTAGAAGCAACAACAAGCAGCAGTGATTGTGTTTGTACAAAACAAGTCCCTCCAGACTACGCAGAAGATTGGTTTTATTTTTCCGGTTTCAGATGACCTACCTTTCCCACAAGAAAGCCAAAAAATATCCCCCAGACATCTTGACTCCCCCGTTGATCTCTTCAGAAAACTTTGGGTAACAGAGAGGAGAAAAGAAGAAAAAAACCTCAGAAACAAAATCTGACAGTAAAGTCCACATCCTCAAAGACCTAAAAATAGCTCTGAGGACTGGGCTCTGTGTTGGCAATGATATTTTGGTGGTGAAGCTCTTCCTGCGCATCCTGGCTCCTAGCTCAAATTCGGGCATGGAAAGGAATTTTCTAGGTGTTTGGGCTGTTGCAGGTTTAGTGGCTCGCTGATGACTTCTAGGGTTTTTTATTCTCTAATCCTGCATGAGCTTCATAGACTAAGAGAGACATAATCCAGGCTCCTTGAAAGAATCTCACAGAGTTTTGTTCTTAGACAGAAAATGAATTAGGTTAAGCCAGGATTAGAGGAGACACACCACATGCCCACTTGGCCCCATGCAGTCACAATTGTTTATGTGTGAGCTGGGAAAAATATGTTTCGGGAGAAAAATAGTTGTAAAAAATAATGGGTTTTCCAAAGTGAAAAAAAAAAGTAATAATAAAAGGAAACATCAGAAGGCTGGGAAGACTCTCTCAAAATGGCAATCCCATGGCACTGAACAGCCCCAGAGGTCCAGGAGAAAATAAATCTAGGATGGAGCCAGCATCCATGGAAAGATGGAGGTTCAATGGCTGTGGATGGGTCTGAGAATATCAAGACAAAGCTCGGCTGAGCAAAGAAGGGCTGATGGGGAGAGGATACTTTTAGATCACAAAGATCATGAAGATTTGGGTGGTGTTTTAAAAACTGCAGTAGCAGCAGGTAAGTGGTGATGGCCCATAGGTTGCCCTCCTTAGCCCAGGCTCTTCTCCAGCCCTGAGAGGCCAGATCCTGCTCTGCCTACTGTGCCAGAGCCAGGCTTGCCGAGCATGGAGCGCAATGCCCGCTTTCTGGATTTTCTATTTTAAGCAGCTTTCGTCAGAGGTGAGTAGTTGAAAGTTGCCATGCCAACAGGGAAATTTCAGGCCCTAAAATAGTCAAAACTTGCTCCTGCATCATGCGTGTGTGCGTATGCTTCCTGCGAGGGAGGCAAGGACCAAGCTAGCAGGGCGCAGGGAGGCTGTAAGGATCCTTCTTATGCAGCGGAGAAACAATTCCCTCAAAAAACCATCTATAGGGTGCTTTCCGACTCCTTCCCTGTAGGTATCTGGGTAAATTAAGCAGCAGCGTGCAACAGACAGCAGCAGCAGTGAGGGGATCCTAATGATCACAGCATTAAAAAAACCCCTCATTATTTCTGGTTTTGCTATTATTGTCACTGCTAGAGATCTTAGCCTCCAGACCCTGATAAGGAATCCAGTCCTCAGTGTGAGACACAGAAAGCAAAGGAAAAGAAACCAGGTGGTTTAGGAGGGAATATGCATTTCTCAAGGAGGTCTTGCACTATGCTCATGGGGCAGTAGTGGTCTGTCACAATGTAAAAGATTTGCATCTATGTGCCAGAGATACCCAAGGGCCTGACCGAGCACCTGAAGCCTCCTGTTGTACAGGACTAAATGGGCTTGGTTTTGAATTTTCCCTGTTGTTCAATCCAATTTGAATAAAGATCCCAAAATGTGCATTTCTTTGGGTTTTTTTTAAAGTTCTTTAAAACTGGGGTAGCCCCTGCAGAGATGCCCAAAACAAGCCAGTGACACAGATCTGCCTGTGATTAGGGGGCAGTTTTCCCTCTTGCATGTACTCGGATGAGGTTATTCTCCAGCCTCACAGAGGCACAAATGCAAGTGCTGCTTAACCATCCCTGAGTGAGGAGAAAATCAATTCACTTCACATGCTCAGAGACAGCCATGCTCCCAACCCAATGGATGCTGGAGCATCTCTGTGACGACCAGAAATGAACTCCAGTAGAGCCTGGGAGGTTCCTTGCTGCGGTGACACTCAATGAGCCTTTCAGTCGGGACTAATCACAGTTCACCTTTCGTTTCCCTCATTCTGCCTTTTTTTTTTTCTTTTCTCTCTCTCTTGCTCCTATTGTTTTTCCCTGCTCACCCCTCCAGCCAGTTGTTGCTCTGCAGTCCACGCTTACAAAAGTAATTTCTTCTGATGTATGAATATTTCACAAGCATTCCTCCCCAGGGATCAGTGCCTGCTGAGGAGGAGGCAGTCTCTGCGGGGATGGAAATGGTAGCAAATGACAATCTTAATGAAAGATCTCTTCTCCAAGGGCATCTCTGCAGAAGAGTACACCATCCTGCAAGAGCTCCCAGCTCATCAGGGTACGCCCTGCTCTCCAGCTGCTTGAGTTGCCTTTGGCCATGGGTGATGGATGTATAAAGAAATATAACTTGGTCTTTTCCCAGGATACACATTTTCACAGGTTTAGAAATGTGTTGGGATGCTCTGGTCTGAGCTCCTCATAAGACCGATGACATATCTTCAGTTCAGGAGACATGCAATGACATAACCCGGAGAGTGGCATGATGCTTTGGGTGAATTTTTTTCCACCTGATGTCAGGACAGAGGAAATTCATCACATAATTCCCTCCCTCCTGATACACATAAGTAGCTGATAATCAAAGCGTATATCAAACCCAAACAACAAACTCAGCATCTTCACCAAAGAAATGTGCACATGGGCCCATGTTTTCCTGTATCTCCATATCATCATCCCCTCCCCATCTCCTTGCCCATCTCATCTACATCTGCAGGCCACCAAGAGGAGCTGGTACCCAACTAACATGCCTTCCAGGGCACTTGTGACCCCCAGGCCCCTCCTCGAGTTTTTCCAGTGAGGCCTCCTCCTCGCTGGATCTCCCTTGTTGTGGAGGACCTCTTGTTTCATACTGGCTTTCTCAGGATGGTGGCATGCATAAGGAGTCGCATCTGCCTGACCCCGGCAGTATGTATATAGCTGTGTGTATATGTATAGAGCTGCCTTTTAGATATCCTAGCTGTCTTAGATACACTTTATTTATATGAGTAGCAGGCGCAGCCCATGACTGAGCAGCGGCCACGGTGCTGTCTGTCTCTCCGACGGTGGGTGGCACTATGCAATCAAAATAGCTTTGCTTCCCCTTTATTCCACAGTTTTCAGCCTGGTGGGGTTTGAGCCGTGCGGGTTTGGAGAGGCAGGGAGCGTGGGCTTCGCACCGCCGGCACCTCGAAGCCGAGGTGCATCGGAGGGGAACTCGTCCAGCAAACTGCGGGCTGCCCGGAGGATCCTTCCCTAGGGGAATCAGAAATAGCAAAGGGACTCTGGAGTCTGAGCCTGGTTTGAGTCGTGTTCTTCACCACTCTTTTTTTTTTTTTTTTTTTTTTTTGATTTAAGGAGCTAGAAGTGTCTGTTAGGAAAAATCGAGTACTTTATTGCCCTTTTTTTCTTATAAAACACAGCGAACAACTGCTGGTCCACTTTTCCAGGATGATGTTAATTTGCGACACTCCTACAAATAACTTTAAAATACTGGAACTCGATGTTGTGACTCGCTCTTGACAACAAGAGATGTAGAACTTGATTTGCATCTGTTGCAATAATTTTTCTTCTGTTAGCGATGCAAGAGAGGTACTCCGGTCTTGCTTTCATCTGCCCTAGGACTTTCCCATTAGCAGGCTTTCCCTAATTAGCTCCCATTGCAAAAATTCTGCTGAATTGAACTGATTGCAAATGAACGATAGTGAGATGGTGGAGTCCGTGAGTCCATGAGCGATGGTACCGCCAGGTTCATCACTAGGGAAAGGGACACAGAACTGTTTGCCCAGATTGCTAGGCCTGACAGGAGTGCAGAGCACTTGAGCTTATGTGAAAACAATGTTCTCAAAGAAATTAATAGTTTCTGTGATATTAGCAAACACTGAGCTGTATGGCAAACTGTATTTAAAAGCCAAATGGATGTTTTTTACCTAAACCACACCCTTGGCAGGGAAACAGTGGGATGCTAAAGAAATAATGAGAAAACAACCATGGATTCATTATAAAAATGCAGAATCTCCTGACACCTCAAAGGAAGACCCAGTTTCAAGGTGGCCCATGCACCAGGGTAAAATCCAGTGTGTTGTGCTGGATATATCCCAAACCAGTTTCTCAGGCGAGGGCTGGTCAATCATTTCCAAGTGATACAATATACCAGGAGATGTCAGTGTCTCCTGCCTCTACTCTGTGCTTGCAAGGAATTTAAGGTAGGATCTGCACAGTTTGCAGCTGGGACTTGTGCTGGTGCTAGGATCTATCTGATGGAAAGTTGCTTTAAGCAGAGGAATGGGATCAGCTTTCAACAGCAGCACAGTCCATGGAGAAAAGCAACAGTGATGTCAGTAGGGGAATTACAACTTCTGTTTGGCTCTTCAAATAGGACAGGGATATAATCACATTTGTACAAGTCCTGGTTTCACCCTAAATGAAAATGACCACTAAATAGGATGCTAAGATCAAAACACTGTGTTCACACTTCACTCAGGCAGCCCAAGTAATGTGGTACCCTGATGAAGTCAGGTAAAACAACAACACGTCATCTCCCTGGCGGATATTTTATCCAAGGTTCCTCCGCTCTCTGTCACATCTCAGCCAGTTCAACTTCCCTGAGGCAGATGAAGATCCAAGAGAGGAAACTGGAACACAAACATCTTCAGAGCCAAAGGCGTTGTGTGACCCTGGGAGCTGGGGTTGTGCCTGCAGCATCTCAGGCTCACTTTAAAGGACAGGCTGTGCCTAGCCTGGCATGCTGACTGTGGACACATATCCATCAGCAAGGATATAAGTCATGCCTGGAAAATAAAATGCGAACAAAACAAGTCTGTGTCATGAGATGGGGTCTCTGTTGGCTCTGGCAACCAGGAGGGATTAGGGTGACCCTGATTGTGGTGGTGACATGGGACCAAGCTTCCATCCACAAAGAAAGCATCCCCAGGAGCTCAGAAAGCTATAGTTTACCTTGGGTTGGAGCAGGAGTCAATCCTTCATTCTCTTAGATGTTTGGAGGAAGTTTTTGAGAGAATAACCATGCTTCTTTCACAAGCACAGACTAGAGAAAAGGAAACTTTCACAGCCCTGAGAAACGTGGTCCCTACATGCAGGAAGAGCAGCAATGGACATCAAATCCCCCTGAAGTGCGTTGAGAAGGCTGGGCAAGCATACGCAGGGTTCATGCAACATGCAGACCACAAAGGAGCTGAACCAGCAAAGGACATGACCATGCTAGGTGGAGTACTGCTCTTTCCACTTCCAGAAGAGACCTCTTTGGCAATTACAAAGCACACTCTGCTGTTGTAGGCCAGAGTGGGTGACTGGTGTCTCCAGGTATCACTGTGTCCACCTCAAGGGATGACAGCTCCTACAGCATCGGTCCATGACCAATCCCAACCACCCTGTGCTAACACTTTGTGTCTGTGTGTGTCTCGTTTCACAGCTCTGTCACAGTCATGCCCTGCTCTTCTTTATTTTAAAGCAAATTACTCCATGGACTTTCCAGCACTTCAAATTTTCTCATATCTGTACATCAGCCCAGTTTCAGACACCAGTGGGTTTACATTAGTTGACACCAGCCAGGGGCTGGCTCAGCCTATTTGCTGATGGCAATGCCATATGTTTTAGTGTAGCTCCAGCAAGGTTCATCTTACTGGGACCAGATGGGAAAACAGAGGGCTCTTGTCCCAGGAGAGATGTCTGAGTGTGGGAAAACACCAGTTTCCCTAAGGCACACTGCCTTTGTGCACCTTGCCATCCAAACCAGCAAACACCTCAACACAATGTCAGCCTCTCTGCTGCCTTTTGCAGAAGCCCTGGGGTTCAGGGGTACCAACCACACAGGCCAGACCTTTACCCTTTCCTTCACAGCATCTGCTCTGCTTTGGATAGCAGGGGAACACCAAGTGACAACATCTGCCAGTGTGGGAGTTGCTGTTGGTGTGGTGTGGTTTTTATATAAAAAGCTTGTGGAAAAGCCAAAATCTGCCCTTGCAGTGAAATCTGTGAGGTTTTATGGAAAATCAGGCAAGGCAACCATGGTCCTGTCACCTATGCCAGAGCCTGGGCCCCCACTTTTTTCCAACAATCAGCCCCACCAGCCCCTCATCTTTCTTACTTAAAGTTCACCACCCAAGGGCTGTCCCTGCCATTCCCTTCTCATAGAGTGTATGGCCCAGTTCCTCATCCTTTAGTGGTAAAACTAAATTTTACCTACACAGCTGGGAAATGTGAAACTTAGCCCAGACCTGTGCCTGTCCAGTGCCTGTGCAGGCTGCAACACTCAGCAAGCCCCAAGGCTGAAGCCCTTGGCTCAGACTTGTCTACCTGGCTTTGCTCTCCATCACTCCTCTTCATGCCGAGTGTAGACATTATGGTTAATGTGGAGGATTCACAGCCCTGTCATCAAGGACTTACTATCAACAAGATGCCCTTTATGAAATAATTTCTGCCAGGATCATTTAATAAGAAGTATTTCGCCATGTTTTATCTTGGTTGGATGCCTTGGTGGGACTGGTGGGAGGTTCACTTCAGTGAGTCCAGAGTCTCGCCCATGAGCCAGAGGCTCTCAGAAGTGGCTTTGGCTTTTCTTAAATTAGGCTGTTTGTGACTCACAAGCTTGTGTCTTGCTTTCAGATGAGAGAGAGAGATAGAGGAAAGATGGGTAAATAGGCAGATTGGTGCAGGTTTCGTCCCAGGCTCTGCAAATAGCTTTAGCTAAATCAGAGATGTTGCTACTGGGTTTTTGACGTGCAATTCCTGCCTGCTCCTCAGTTAACCTTTCCCTGGGAGCAGAAAACAAGGGGATTTAAATTTCTTGCCAGGACCAAAGCACAGTGCTAGGAAGGTGAAATGACCCCTCCAGCTTGTGTGCCGTGGCAGCCTGACAAGCAGCCTGACCATGCGATGTGTACAGATCTCCATCACTGCTCTCCATGTAGCTGGGGGACCTCTGGGTTTGTCCAGAAACCCTTCACCAAAATCTGTATCATTTCCTACCAGCCTTCCCATACACCTGAGATCTGGAGGAGAAAACTCTGTGTACAGTAGCCAGCTGCAGGGAGGGCTAAGGGAGGAACCAGCAGCAAGAAGTTAGGTAAAATTGTCTCCTTCATGCTGGATACCTGCTGCACACATGGTGGGTGATAGACTCCCAGGAAATTACTTCTGAATATGTACAAAGCTAAAGGAGAAGTGCTGTGTTCCTGCTGTCTACAGGAGAGCTGAGAGTACAGTTACACACATGGTTGTAACACTTTAATTATTAGAAACCTGAAATTCACGGAATGGTTTAGAAATAAACGCTGTATTTGCCAGTGAGGCTTCTGATACAATGACAAGAGAAACTCCTAGGATATTTGTGGGTTTTTCACTTTTTGGAATTGGTTTATCCCATGTTCATGAAAATCTAAGCATATATTTAGAAGTTCCTCCACCACCAGTCAGAATTTCTTTCCAGTAGAGCTCACGTCCTGGGGAAGGACTCAGGGTCCCGAACACAATATTTCCCTGTTTCGGAGTTGGACCTGTGTACTCTAAGCACGTGCGTGTACCCTCACACAAACTAACACATCTCCTCTTGTTTATCTGGTTCAGCCTCCTGTGAAATACTTCTATCAGATTTTGTGCTTTTTCAGCCCAATTGCTCTGAATGTAATTACCCAATCTTGATAAAACTGTTTAAATATGATTAGCCAATGTAATTGTCCAATGATAGAGTTGATCCAAAAATTAAAAGCAGCAGAAAGAAAAAGAGGGGAAAAAAAAAAAGAAAATGAGGCATTTGCATCATATTTTTTAAAAATCACTTTTCCTATTTGGCAGTATGGAGGGAACAACGCTCTTTATCTAGAAAAAGATTGGTTTCAAAGTGGGAAAAAACCACCCCTGCCTTATCATCAGAATTTATTCCTTGAAAACAGCTTTCTGTCTGAAAATTCTGACCCAGGGAAGATTTTTTGCCATCTTCCCTGTGGTTCTCTTCAGTCATCTGGAGGCGCATGAGAGATAGTATCACCTTGTTCCTCATAAGTAGGATCAAGAGGGGTCAATGTCCTGCAAAGAAAAATGTGTCCAGAACCTGCTGGAGCTGGCTGGTGATACTCTCCCATGAAAGACACTAAGCCCTGATGATTTTCTTGTGTTCCTGGGGAAATCATTTGGGGATGAAGTGGTAACCTTGCTCCAGGTCTGCAGGCAAATCTGAGTCGTGCACCAGCAGCTTCTCAAATGTTTGCATCCTTCTTCATGCAAAATTGTCCTTCCAAACTGTCCTATGGTCACTGCCTTAGTCTTTACTGATAGGCCCTGATGTTGAGGGCTATTGACCAGCTCAGTCCCTTTCTTCACCAATTCTTCACCATTTTCTGCACCATGTGAACAGATCCATTAAATCTTCAACAGCAAATCAACACAACTCTCCCAGCTCAGTAATGGAGGTTAAAAGCCAGCTGAACAAGTCGAGGCTTACTTTTATGCATTCACTTTTCATTCTTCATTTGACTAATTAAGCAAGAAACCTGGCTCATAAATTAAGATGATTAAAACAAATGAAGCAGTGTAGAGTACACCCTTAACTGTGCAGATCATAGGTCACTCCATCTGTACTTGTTTGCTTAGCCCACTCCGGACAAAGTCCTAGCAGATTTTGAGCAATTTAATTGTCAACTCTTCATTTTTTACGGTTCACTTCTTGCAAGATTGTGCAGACATTGAGAGACAAAGGGCCAAATCCTGTCCCATCCTGCCCCACTGGGAATGACCTGAATCAACAAGACAGGCAAGCTTGCTGCCTAGGGTGGGACATGGCTGTGCCTGGCTACTTGCACTGCAATTTGAATCGAGCAGAAGTAGGAGACAATGGTGTTTTACCAAGGAGGAATTTCTTACCTTTCAAGACCCACTGTACTGACCTCCTGTCCCCCTCAGCTTTGCCTTTTCAGCTCAGGCTGGATCTTGCAATTTGCCCTGAACTTGCTTTCTCTGGCTGTTTACAGCTGGAAGCAAGGGGTCATAGGACTCATGACAAGTTCATCCTTGTGCAGGTGCTGGGGTACCCTGGCTGCACCCTTTTCTTTCTGCTCAACACCAGATCATTAGGGGACTGAGTACCACCCAACCACCCCTTGCATAAATCTGCAGCACTGGAGGTATCTGAACTCTTCCTGGCAGCACCCTGGAGGAGAATTGAGAAGAACTCAGTCATTTAATTTTGGGGAGAGAAACCAGGGAGATCAAATTGACCCTCACTCCTGTCTCAGCCACATATCTCCTGGCCTTGCTGGGGTGAAAATGGCACAAGGCTTTTGCCGGCAGATCTCTGACCCCTTTGTTTCCCAGGCCCATCTGAACATCTCCTGCCTCCATAGGAGCTGTGGTGCCTGCACAGGTAAGTCAGGATTCGGGATGGATGCAGGGAAGAACAGACCTCCAAACACCAGTATTTTTTGTGCCCCAAGGCTGTAGGTGAGACAGTACATCTGCTGGCTTGAAGTGGATATTGTTACTGGAATCTGGGATTCCTTTCGGATTAAGCATCATGCAGCCCTCACAAGGCTCCACTTAGCCGACATGTCTGAGCTCTGCCTGAAAATCTGATTTCCCTGTCATTACTTCTAAAACTGTGTTTGCCTCTCCTTTCTTTTTTTGATTCTTTTAATCCTGGCCAGTTGTAACATGCACCTCCCTGTTATGTTCTTCAGATGTACTGCTCTGTTTTTACTTGAAGTAAAGAATTCTCTGTGCTCTTTTCTCTCCCCTTTCCAGTATTGGCCCTTTCCCCAAATTCCTGGTGCAGGCAGTTTGTTTTCTATGGTTTTGCTTCAGCTAAGCTTGGTTATTGAATGCACTTTCTTCTATCCAGAGAGACTCCTGGTCCAGCCCCTGGGCTATTTTTCCAACACATTAAGTGTTTCCATGTCTTTCCTCTCCTCCACTCCAAGAAGACCTAGTTTTATCCTTTTAAAAAGTAGCCATAACCTTTTACATCTCTACTTCTGTCCTGTTTTCTAAGGACACAGGGTGTATTTAACGGTGCTATGCACGGGTATATATATGTCTACCTGTTGATTCCCTCATAACTTGAACCCATTGGCCAAATTTAATGAACAGAGAGTTACAGGGCTCAAAGACTTCAGGTTCTGAAAAGTCTTGTGAATACATCTGAGTGAGCAGACAAGGAAGATGCTCTGTGTTCCCTAACCAAAGGGCAGAACAGATACTGTGGTTTGGGGGGGAAAGCTCAAAAATATGACCCAAGGGCTCCAAATCCAAAGGCAAACTAAGAATATGCACTTATTTTTAAACCCCATGCTTTTAAAACCATAGTCTTGTGATTTTGGAGGGACCAGACTCATGACTTTTAAACCCTTGGGTATGAAAGCAGTGATGCTGGAGTCTTCTTGGAGCCAATAGACCACCACAACCCCATGAGGGTACTGCCTCACCTCCTCTTTCATGCTGATTCCCTGCCAAGCCATTCCTAGAAGCAGGAAAGCAACGTTTCCAGCTTGGAGTTATGCTATTGCCTCCGAATATGTGGTACAGGTCCAGGGAGGGGACAGCATGGGACAAAGCAGATCAAAGAGTTGGACTTACTGGGTAACCTTGGGCAAGTCACTTTACCTCCCTGTGCCTCCACTTCTGTTCTCACCCCACAGAAACCCTTGATGTTAAGACTTATCCCTGCCATGTCTGTACAGCACCTACCACTACAGAGTTCCCACCAGGTTGTGCCCTGCAGGCAGGGACTGCATCAGGCCCTAAAAATTAATTGTTATGCACAGCAATTTCATTCAAGAACCACGGGATCAGTATCACCATAGAGAGTGAAGGGGATAGCCTGGCTTGTACCAGGCATTTCTCAGGGGCTTTGACCCTTGGATGGTTGCCCCTTGGCTAGGGTTTGTCTCATAGGCACTCTTCCCAAACAGCTCCAAGAAGATAAAAAGCTGAGGTGGGGAAAAGGAAAGAAATGAAGAAGCAGGCAGGAAAGGAAGACAGAAATTGGGAGACAGAAAGCAGGAGACAGCTCTCTTCTGTGTCAGAACAGGTAGCTGCTGACTCAGGGCAAAATATTCCCATTTGAGGACCAAAAAGCCTCCCTAGCCCCAGCCTCCTGCATGCACAGACCCCACACAAGCAGCCAGCATGGAGAAGGTCAGCATTGCTCCCCACTGAGGAGCACAGCTGAAAACAGCCACATCTGCTTCCTTTATGAGTTCAAGTCACTCCCCATAAGGTCTAATAATTCAAGGAGAGCTTCTCCAGGGTGTGCATTTGCCTTGCCTCCTAACCGTATTTGGCCACGATATGGATGTTTTACCTACAGTTCCCACACAAAGAAACCCCCTTAGCTGTAACCCAGCTTCTCCCTCCCTGCAGATAGCTATTTACAGGATTTCAATGGGTAGGTCTGAAATGACTCCATGTCCAGAATTGCCACTGCCAAAGGAAGGAGACGGGGGTCTTTGCAAAGGGCTTTTATAATCTTCCTGTTGCTCTGGCTGGCAGCTTTCGGCATGAGTCCCACATTCTTCAGTAGCCCTTTCCTTAGCAATGAATAGGCTTTTAGCACACTCTCATAATGGTTTCTTTTCCTGTGGCACTAGAAAAAGCTTTCAGCCTACTCCAGCTGCCACCTCTGCAGCCTCTCCTTACCCACCAGAAAGATGCAGTGGCTCTGCTCAGCATATCCTCTGCCTCTAATAGAGCCACTCTTTCACCTCTGAAAAGAGGTGGCGTGTGAGCAAGGGGTGGAGGATGGCTTTGCCTCTGTTTATTTTTCCTAAAGCTTCTTTGCAAGCTGGGGGTTACAAGGCTGAGTTAGGACCTCTTCACCCTCCCCAAGAAGCACACGTGCCCTGCGGGTCAGCAGCCCCGATGCAGGATCAGGGGGGCTTCAGCCTGGGGCTGTCGCCCTGCTCTGTGGCTGCACCATGCCAGAGACTGCACTTGCACTCCCTGATGCAGGAGGTCTTGGCTCCAATTTAAGGCAGGTGGAAAGTGCATGCTCCTCCTGGCTTGTTTTCCTCGTCTTAATTCCCAGCAAGGCTGTTACTCCAAAACCTGCAGTGACAGGACTATTACACAGCCACAGTAGTGTGTAATCTACTCTGCGTAGGTATGTTTGGTTTCTTCCTCCTGGATTTGATAATGATGCTACTTAATTAGGGAGCCAAAATTGCTTTAGTTTAGGCCTTCAGAGCTCTCAGCAGTTATCTCAGCTACATTAGCAGGTACCCTAGACAGCTTTGAAAACTGTACAATAGAGACCATAAGATCAGATTCTCAAAGGCTTTGAGATCAATGAGAATTACAACCCCTAGAAAAACATTAGATACCTATGTACTTTTCTAAGTCTGGCTAAGAAACATGTCTGAAACTCTGGACTTCAGCAGCAAAAAGCTCATTTTCCATGATACAAACATGATGGTAAGAAAGGCAGAGAGTGGCAATGCAACATGCTACTGTGACTTCTCAAGAACTTGAAGTTATTTTCAGACTAACCTGCAGTCTCATTACATGAGTTTCTATGTCTCCTTTCTCTTAACTTTGTTTTTTCTTTTTCACTGCTCAGGAAAGCACTGAGTATGTGTTTACCATTTTCCTTATGTGTAAGTTGACTCCCTCACATTTCCACATATTTCTGTGTACCTTTTCAGGTTTAAAGATAAAATACAACTACTTTGTGATTGACACAGAGAGTTGGGAAAACATTAGACACAAAATAAGTTTTAGCCTGGTTCCTAAAAAATTGTATATTGGCATATGCACTGGGAGATGTGTCTCTGTGTGGCTCCATCCATCCCTCATTAATAGCTCTTGATTCCAGCACGCAATTTCACCAAAATTGCACCGAAAGATGGAGATCTCACAGAAAGTGTATTTCTGTGAGTTTCATAAAAATAGGCAGGTTGGCTGAAGAGAAACTTCCACTAAGGAGCTATCTGAGATTACCTCTGAGCAGAAATCCGAGGATTCACAGCCTTGGAAACCTACAGCTTCATTAGACAGGTTGGTCTTGGGCACCTCCTGAGCCCGAATGCCAAATTCTGTTCATCACAAAGGAGGGAACTGAACTTGGTGGCTGAACAGCAGCCTCAGAGGATAGAGACAAAGAAGCTGTAATGCTTTCCTAAATCAGTATTTCATGGGTATAGCAAACACAACAATTTTTTAGTGGTTTGATGCTTTACACAGGTGGTTAATACACCCACTTGGTGAATCAACCAAGTCAGAACACATTGCTGGCCAGATGCCATATTCTACAGTAGGTCAGATGCAGTCCTGGTAGCTACCTGCCTCTCACTGAGTCAACAGTCTCTACAAGAGACTTATATGGTTCTGGGGTCTTGTCATAAATGACCAAATACTTCTTTTCTTCAACAGTGTCCTTTTATACCGATCAGGTATAAAGCTAATTTTTGAGGGAGGAGGGAAGGGCTCTACACTGACCACTGACATAAACATTATTTTGGATACCCCTGATAATGAAATATAGCTGTTACAGTAACACAGAATCTGACAATCTCGGACAAAGTGGTGCGGTGCTAAAATACCAGTCTGAAAAATGGAAGTACCTGCTTTCTCCTCGGCACTTTTACTCATGTTACAGCATTACAGCAACACACACACACACACACACACACACACACAAAGCAATTGCTCTTTGCTCCAGGCTGGTTACTTTTCTGCCTAATCCATGCACAGCCGTCAGCAGCCTTGTAACTGCTGGCCGTGCTTGAATCTGTGGGCACAGACCTTGGCAGCAGTGCATGTAGCAGTGCTACTGCTGAAGAACAGCACAGCATCAAGTAGGGAAACAACTTCTCTGGTCATAATCAGCTGCTTTCCTTAGCTCCTGCCTGCTGACTCTGCTGCCTCGGCTGTAGCTGGCAGAGGAGAGAGGAGTTTCCACCTTTCATCAATCTGTACCATGCTCTTGAGCTCCAGTCTCAAGGGGTGCAGAAAAGCCAGGAAAGGTGCAGAGGTGAACAAAAGCATGCAGTGAGATCTGTATAGGACTAACAACATCTCTGGAAAAGAGATGACGGGGTTCAAAAAAACAGCAGAAAAATTTGCAGGAGGAAAGCACACGGAAGGCTCTTAAATCCGAAGGACTGCACCTGGAAACATCTGAGCTGCAGGTTGCTGGATGCTTGGAAAGTATTCTCAGAAAATATCACATGTTCTTGTTTTGATTATTCTTATGTTATTCCTTTCCAGTATTACTCTTCTTACAATATTTTGCTGCTCTTTTTGCATGACCCTAAGGATCTCTACAGCTGCAGTTACTTCTCAGAGACCTGCTTGGTCCACACATTTGCTCCCACGGCCCCTTGGTGTGGTCACTGTCACACTCCTACAGCAAGCTGGGGGCATAAGAAGACATCCTCACAGGCCAGCAGGCAAAGGGCAGCTGCACGGTCCCCTGCGTTCCCTGGCAGAAGCTTTGCCACTCCTGTTGGCTGTCATTCCAGTTTACTGTCACCCATAATCAGGGATACAGTATTCATTGTCATACTGTAATCAGGGATAAAATGTGTAAGGATAGAGATTCCCCTTGCTGCTTCTAGCCACTGAATCACAACCAAGGTTCAGAAATTGCTCATGCTTTTTCCTCTCCCTAAGGTAGCTTTTTATAGCATATTCCATACAGCTGATGTAAGTCAAGGCATGCTCTGCATGTGTATTAATCCTCAAATGCCAGGCAAATCCTCAGCTGTCTAATTTACCTGCCTCCTGCCACTGGCCAGGCATTTTATCAACTCACAACCATGGGAGAAATCAGCAGGCACTTCTACTTGAAGTTCTTCATTTGTGAATGTTTCCCATAGTTGAAACACTTGTTTCCCTTGCTTCTTCGGTAGCAAAGCTCCACCATGAGAGGAGATCACACAGCTTGTTTTCAGATCAGCCAAGCTTGTTTTGAAAAGCCTGACCTTGCATTTCCCCTGCCAGCTAGAGGCAACGTCCCCTGCTAGGACAGGATGTCACACATCCAAGATCTTGAACCTCTGTGCTCATTCTTGCCCTTTTTTCTTGCTTTTCCCCATTTTACCCTTAAAGAAAAATCTCAGGGAAGCCCTACGAAGGAGAATATGCCATTTTTCTTGGAAGTTGAGTTGGGGCCTTTCTCTTCCAGCACATAACAATTTGGTTTTCTTCATGTTGTACATTATTATGGTTTTGAAAAAGGGGACAATACACCCAGTTTTAAATGTACTCCTGTCTCAATTTAGCGCTCTTTCCAGAGTCATTCAAAGGGGTCTTAGAGTAAACAAGGTGTGTGTGGGGGTATTATTCTATATTTTTCATCTTCTTGCTGGTAAAACTGCATGTGCCTTTGGAAGATAAAGTTAAATATTTACCCTAGGTCAATCATCCCTGTCTGCAGAGTTTATATTTTGCTGGAGTTTGGGCCAGCAAGTGGTATTTGCAAAATTCCTTGCCTGCCTCTGCTATTAGAAAATGCACTCACAAAGGCCTTTTTTTTCATCCTCAGAATATTTTCTGTCAGGTGTGAGAAATTACCTGGCCTAGAGAGACAGTGAATCCATGTGTGACACTGTGGTAAGATTGTGACTGATTTTGTTTTCTAGCCAGGAACCTACATGCAGCAGGACCTGAGGAATATTATTGGGATCTGGCATCACAGAGGGCCAGAGGGTTTTCTTTCTGTGGTTTCAGGTGTCTTGAAAACAGGCTCATTCTCATAAGTCCATGTGGCTGTATGGGGGTGTCTGGTCCTGCATCCAGCTTGAGATGGGGTGAGCAGGTGAGTGGTGGAGCTGGGAAGAGCTGAGTAGCACACTGCATGTTCCTCCCAGAGGCAGGCGGAGAGCATTTCTGTGATGGGGCTGGAGTCTGTCCAAATTGCTTGGCATCCCAGGCTCAACAAAGTCATCTTGCCAAGCTAAAGTCTGCATACCAAGGAAGTGCTCTAGGCCTTCCTGCCTCAGCCAGCATGCTGTGGCTCTTCTGAGAACTTCATTTTGCCTGGTGGAAAACAAGCTCTTTCCCACATGCTTTTCATGTATTCTCCTCAGAAAAAGGCCACTCTGTAATATAGCCCCTTGGGACACTGCAGGCTGCCCAGAACATCTCCGTTGGGATGTTTGGGAGCATCTTTATTCAAGCTTTTCTTGAAAAAAACAAATAACCAAAAAACACATCCCCTTTCTGCCCTCTTCTCTTTCATCTATCTCCCTCCTCCCCCCACCATGACTTAAAGGCATCAGTCTTCAAACTACTTCAAATCAAAGCAGTCATGGGAGACGGACTGATTAATGACAATTTTCTAAGCCTACAGAGGTTTCTGTTAGGTCTCCCAAAACCAGAGGGTAAACAGCAGCCAGACCCAAGGAAGCTCCTGAAAACTACAGATGCCCATACGGGTTTTACAAAGGGGGAGATAAGGTCAGGAATACAGGGAAGCGGAGGCGGAGGCGGCAGGATGAGTGATCACTGCGCTCCTGCTGCACACAGCTGGTATGTGGTTGTGTAGGAAACATCACCTGAGGGTTACTCTAACCTGTGCCAAGAGGGCACGTATCAGATGTGAGGCTCAAGGAGTGCAAGCAGCTCTTTGAAAGCCTTCCTCTCCTCCCCTAGTAAAGAAATTAGTCTGGTTTCTTTCAGACTTTGTGTTGACCTTCTTCAGGTGTGGAAAACCTTCTCTGCTGCTTATGGGCTTTTCTACCCTCTGAAAACAACATCATTTTTGTGTCAACAACTTAATATGTGTTGATGTGACCCCATGAGTGATGGAGAAAACACCCACCAGATGAGTTTATTGTCATCATAGACTATCAAATGCTAAGGCTGTAGCAATTGCTACATTATTTCATGGGCTTTGCTCTTTCAGAACTGTTTGTTACATATACTCTCTTATCCTCGTGCTTTGTGGTAGTACATACTAATACATAACATATGCAGTAGGACAGATAGATACTGTGTAGTAATGCAGAGTGGATTCCACTTTTTCCTTCCCCAAAAACAAAAATCACAAGGCAGAAATTGTCTTTAACACCTTCATTTCTGGCTGAGATGAGCAGCACTGTGCAGTTAACAGTCAACTCTTTACTTTCTCCAGAGATCACAGCTGTTGCTATCCAGAGGTATTATATTATTAGAGGCCACCATGAAGTTCAGAGCTAGCTCCAGATGTGGATGTCCTCAGGGCCAGTGTACATTTATATTTTGGAGGTCAGGACAGAAAAAAAGTAGGATGCAGTTCAGCTGACAGGTTAAATCTCCTCTGACAAGCAAAAAAAAAAATATTGAGTTTGTGATATTGTGTGAGTATAATATATACAGAAGTCACAGAGGGAGGAAAATAATGGTTTTCTATGATATGGCTGTACAGTCTGGTTTTGGTGAGACCTGCATTGTAAGTCAGGGGTGGAGCGTGTCCCAGGACAGAAATGACCTGAAACCTGGGTATCCCAAACCAGTTGTCTAGGTGTCCTCCATACTCAGTGGAGCATGGTAGATACACTCATGGGAATTTCATCTCATCTGCCTCAGACGCATCTTTTAAAAGGGGGTGACCTTCCCTATCTCTCTATTGGCTATGGAAAAAGCAAGAATTAGACATGAAATTTCTAGGTGGCAACAGCTAGATTGCACAGATCCCATCCTAAGTGTCTATCCCACTGATTCGCAGCAAGATTGTGGTAAAGGTTAACACTGGGAATGGATGAGCAGTAGGAAAAAGGCATTGTAAGCCTTTCCTCAGAGACATGTCTATATCAACTTCCCTCAACAAAGTGGGACCTTTTCTGAGGGAAACAGCTCAAAATGAATCCTGTACTCTGCTTGCTTGGTGCTGAAACATAGACAGGAAGAACCTGATGCCCTTACAGCTGTCCAGATTTTTTCATTCCCTTCACTGAGGCTGGGATTTCAAATACCTACCATCAAAAACTGATATCAAGCAGAATTTGACTGGAAATCAGCAGGACCTCTTCCCTCCTGGGCCAGTGGTGAAAACTGTGTTGGCTGTGTCCTCACCAAAAGCAAAAGGAATTTTAAAATTTTATTTAAAAGAAACAGGATTTTTTTCCTGGTTTTTGTTTGATTGTTTGTTTGTTTGCTACTGCCTGTTTATGATCCCTCTGCTGATTTCTGGAGGAAGCACTCTAGCCCTGTGCAGGTGAAAGCCATCTTAGACAACAAATTCTTCAAGTTGCAACAGGCAAAGTCAAAAACCTTAATTTAGAAGCACCAGCAGGGTGGACATTGGAAACATACAGACTCACTCACTGGAAAGCTCCCAAGATCTACAAGTGCTGAAATGAAAACATGACACAACGGATCAGTCAATGGTTACTACTGAATAAGTCAGTGGGCCTCAGAGCTAATCACTGCAGCCATCCATGAACTCTCACAGGGTGCAGAAAAACAGTTAGCTTTGCCTAGAATGTCTTTGGGATGATGTCCATTCATGTAGTGGGAGGTTCACATGCTCTATTGTCTTCTTGGCAAAAGCTTTTTCATCTGAAGATACGTTAAGAGAAGAAGGATAAATTTGAATCAGTGTTTAAATAGGAAAATCAAGAGGAAGAAAAAACAAGGGGAAATTGGGAATCTGAATTCTCATGGTGTCATTGACCAGGAAGCTTGACCAAGCATCCCTACATCAAGGCGTCCTTCATGAAGGGTTGGCTATCACCAACCAGCCTTAGCATGGGTTAAAAAGCATGCAGTGGGGTCTACGATTTCGGAGATGTGTGTTTCTGCAGGTCACCTGGCTGTTCTCGTGGCACTGCTCTGAGCAATGTCAACCCTCCAAGGACATGGGGAGATCCTCCAGGAGAGAAGAAGCCTACTGTCGATTCATATTGTGGAAAAGGCTCTATTTTAGCTCTTGTGCTGGTCTCATAGATGTGCTGTTACAGATGAGTTTTCTGATTTAATATGTTCTTTGTGTTCACACTTCCCTGAATTTCTCCCCTTGTTTGCATATGGGAACAGCATTTCTGCTCATTGTTTGGTTTTAGAATATTTTCTTAACTGAAACAGAGAATAAAGACTTCTATATTTTTGTATTTATTTTATAATTATTTGTTTTCCTTTCTTTTCCCCTTTTCTCTTCCCCTTTTCATGGAAGGAAAAAAGGATGAGACCGAGAGAGAACACCATAGAAAAATGTGGGGGAAAATGAAGCATGATGTTTTCACAAGGAATACTCTCAAAATATTAATCAAAAATCCTTTTTAGAAATGCTTCTGATGGGGAAAGAAACAATTATTTTGGAGGGTTAATTGTTTATTATTGACAAACCTATTTGCAAAAAAAAAAAAAATTAAAACCAATTTTAGAAGATGCATGCAACTTTTTGTTCTTTTTGAGGTTGGTGGAATTTAATATCTCTGAAAGTGTTTGCAGATACTTGCTTTCCTGTTTAATCTCCATTTCCTCACTCTGCTTATGCTAATTTGAAGGAATATTCATTCCCTGACTTCTACAAACCAAGTGTTCCTCAATGGGAAAGTTATCAGGGAAAAAAAATAAAATCAATAAGAATATGCCTGGTATCTTGAGTCAAATTTCAGTGCAAGAGCAAGCTGCAAGTCAAGACTGCATCAGGCTCTGAGGTGGGTAGTGGTGGACGCAGTTGCTCGTTGGTGGTGCCATTACCTATTGCAGGACACTGATTTAGACAGAGTCAATTCCCAGGAGATCCAGCCATGGTGTAGGGATCTTTGGGTCTATCTACAAGGCTGGAAAGCAGAAAAGTCTTATTAAATGGGGATTATTGCCCCATCACGCCCTGTCAGTCTCTTTAATTAGTCCGGTCTACTCAAAAAGCAAATGCGTGACTGGTTGTTTTCACAGCACGTTTTCTGCTAGGCTGTGCTTTGCTGATGTCAAGGGAATGAACTGAAATGAAGCCCCTTCTAAAATCCAAACATCGGCTGAAGCTCGTGCAACTGGCTCTGTGAGTCAACACAATTCCAAGGCCCTTTCAGATTTGAAAGCCCCAGGTGTCCTTTATCAGCCCCTCATACAGTCAGAGACATCGTCTGCACCTCAGACAACCTCCTCCTGTGACCAGACGTGGGTTTCATCCTGGTTCCTCAAGGAGCATGTCGGAGCCCGTGTGTCCGTTCCACCCTGACACCGATGAGCCCTTGGCGGGGGGCGGCTTTGACCATGGGGATGGGAGGCACAGCCACCACCTGTCCTGATGCAGGGGATGGCTCCTGCCTCTCTGAGAGGTTCCTGGAGAGAGGAGGGGGACACTGAGGAGATGTGTATGAACCACAGGGACATTGAGGGGGGCGCTGAGGAGACATATGTGAGCTGTGGGGACACTGATGGGGACATGTGTAAACATGGGTACGCTGAGCAGACATGTGTGATCTGTGGGGACACTGAAGGGACATGTACAAGCCATGGGGAGACTGAGGGGAACACTGAAGGGACATGTGTAAGCTGCGAGGACACTGAGGGGGACACTGAGGAGACATGTGTGAGCTGTGGGGACACTGATGAGGACGTGTGTAAACTATGGGGACACTACGGCGACATGTGTGAGCCGTGGGGACACTGATGGGGGCACGTGTGAACCATGGGGACACTGAGTGGTCACGTGCGGTCTGCAGGGAGACTGAGGGGATGTGTACGAACCATGGGGACACTGAGGGTACATGTGTGAGCCATGGGGACGCTGATGGGGATGTGTGTGAACCATGGGGACACTGAACGAACAAAACATGGGGACCCTGAGGGGACATGCGTGATCTGTGGGGACACTGAGGGTATGTGTGAGAGCCATGGGGACACTGAGGGGATGTGTGTGACCTGTGAGGAGACCGAGGGGGACACCGGGGTGATGTGTGTGAGCCACAGGGTGACCGAGCGGGACACCGAGGAAACGCGAGGGCATACGTGTGAGCTGTGCGACACTGCGGGGGACACGGAAGGGCTGTGTGCGAACCACGAGGACGCGGGAGGCTCCGCGGGTCGCGGCGGGGACGTGCGGGGCCCACTGGCGGCGATGGCGCCGCGGAGACCCCCGGCAGCGCTCGCGCGGGCCGGCCGGCGGGGCCTCGCTGCAGCGGGGCGGGGCGGGGCGGGGCGGCACCACCGCCCCGCGGGCGGGGCGAGGCGGGGCCCGTGAGGCTCCGCCCCCCCTCCCCGGCGGGCGCGCGGCCGCGGGGCGGAGCCTGCCCGCCAGTCAGCCGGCCCGTCAGTCGCGCGGCGGGCGGCGGCAGGGCGCGTGGTGCTGCGCGGGCAGCCGGCGAGCGGGGAGGGTGCTGCCGCCGCGCCGGGCAGCATGGAGGCGGCGGCGGCCGCCGCCGAGGAGAAGGCGGGCAACGGCCGCAACGGCCATGCGGAGGGCCCGGCCGCGGCGGCAGCGGAGCGCGGCGGCGGCGGCGGCGGCGGGGGTCGGCTGAGGAGCTGCCGGGGCTTCCTGCGGCGCAACGCGCTGGTGGTGCTGACGGTGTCGGGGGTGGTGGCCGGCGTGGCGCTGGGCGCTGCCGTGCGCGGGGCGGCGCTGGGCCCGGCGCAGGTGGCCTACCTGGCCTTCCCCGGGGAGTTGCTGCTGCGGATGCTGCGGATGGTGATCCTGCCGCTGGTGGTCTGCAGCCTGGTGTCGGGAGCCGCCAGCCTCGACACCCGCTCGCTCGGCCGCCTGGGAGGCATCGCCCTCGCCTATTTCCTCGGCACCACGCTGCTGGCCTCCGGCCTCGCCGTCGCCCTCGGCTTCATCGTCCGCCCCGGGGCCGGCGCCTCTGCCCTCAACGCCCCCGGGCTGGGGCTGCAGGGCGCCGTGCCCACCAGCAAGGAGACGGTGGACTCCTTCCTCGACCTCGTCAGGTGAGGCCGCCCCGCTCTTCCCCCCCCTCCCCCCGCCCTCCCTCCTTCCCGCCTTCCCCGCCGCCTCCGGAGGATGATGACAGACCCGGCGATGTTGCACGCTGCAGCTGGGGACACCCCCCCGTCCTCCTCCTTCTTCTTCTCCTCCTCGTCCTCGTCCTCGTCCTCCTTCTTCTTCTTCTTCTTCTCCTCCTCGTCCTCCTTCTTCTTCTTCTTCTTCTCGTCCTCGTCCTCCTCCTCCTCCTCCTCCTTCTTCTCCTGGCTTCTACAGAGGCATTGCTTTCTGCCCAGGTACCTGCAGCCCAGTAAGGTACCCCCCCTTTATTTTTAGTTTTGACTGGGTGGCTGTGAGGATGAGTCGAGGCTTGCTCAGAGCTCTGGGTGCCCGGGCCCGTTTTTAGGTCCTGCCTGGGGGGAGAGCGGCTCCTAGGTGCTCGCTGCAGGGCAGGCATGGCTTTGCCTGGCAACTTCCTCTCCCCTGCTGCCTGTCTTGCCTGTATCCCACAGTCAGGGCAGGGCAACTTTCCTCATCCCTCACACACACCTTTTTCTTTTATTCCCTCACCCTTTATTTAGTCTCCTCACACAAATGCCAATCTGCCTCTTATAGTGCCCTCCGATAGGTGCGGGCATGGAAATGCCACCCTGTATTCCCGTTGAGGATGTACCCTAAACACAGTCTGGCATGAGGACAAGCCTGTGTTTGTGAGCTTCACATCCCACCTCTGCACCTTGCAAAGACAAGACTCGCATTCCCCAAAGCAATCTGGAATCAAGGCTTCCACTTCTAACCAGATCATTGTCTTTTTGTTTTACCCTTATTCTTCCTTGAAAAGTTGCAGACTTTGCCTTTTTTTTTGTTTTCTCAGAGCCCGTGTCTTGTTGAGATTTGTCCAGCTCTTTAAGAGAGGAACACTTACACAAATGGGGCAGACATCCAGCCAGCTTTCTGAGTGTTGGGCTTCCAGCTCTTGTGCTTTGATGAATCTTGGTTCAGAATCCCAGATGTGAACAGCTGATGTGTTTTTTTTTATCCTGGGTCTGGCTCTGCCACTTCTTCACACCTGAGTAGTTTGGGCAGTCATGGAAAAGTGTATTACGGGTGTCTGAGAAAAGCAGTGGAATAAAGGAAAATGGGGGAGCAGCAGTTGGGTCTTTCCCAGTGAGCATAGCTGAGGGGGTGATGGGAAGTGATAGCATATCAATAGGGAGTGTGGAGGTTTGCCAAAACATTGGGAGATGAATGGGTGTGGAGGTGGTGGATGTTACCAAGATGCAAACAGAAGAGTAAGGGAGGTGACCTGCCTACCAGCGAAGTGGCTGGAGAGTTGTGCTTAGCAGATATCTTTGTAATTGCAAAGCTGAGTGGGGGATTTTTATTTAGATTGTTTGCTTTGCTTTTATGAGTTTAGTTGTTCAGCTGAGAGACTTCTGTGGTCTGTTTGGGTAAATGGATGTGGCAACAAAGGTAAGTTCTTAAAAAAAAAAAAAAAAGGCAGCCCCAAACTATTTACAGTACATGTTAATGTCTTTTTGTTCCCCAGAAACAAGTATGTTCCCTTTGGACAGAAAGTAAGCCTGGTTTGTCCCATTGGCAACGACATACTTTGTGTCCTCAGCCCACCTCTCTTAAGGACCAACAATTGAGGATTTCTCTTCAGGACTAGCAATTCCTTGACAGTGCCTTAAGAAGTAATAATAGAACAGTGAGAGTAGGTGGCCTGGCTGTGAAGGGGACATGGAGTTGAATGGAAGTGTACGCAGGTGAAGGAAAATTACAAACAAAAAAGAAATTGGCATGAGCAAGAGAGTTGGGAAGATGACTGTAGCAGTGGCTGCCCCTGGGTGCATCCTGATGTGGCTGCTGTGACTAGCGTTTCATTCCTGTGTTGCCATGCAGCAACGGGTAGGATGTAGCTGAGAAACAGGGCAGGGATGCTTCAGTGAGCTTCGGGCTGTGGGTAACATCTGTGAAGCTGGGAGCAGAAAGCTGTTTCTTGATCTGGGCTGTAAATGCAGGTGGAGAGTTCATCTTTGAAGGGGTTATAATGGTGCTGGGATTGAGTCCTTAACTCCAAGGTAATGCTGATAATGATGAGACTTGGGTAAAGCATGCGGGTTGCAGAATGGTTTCCTTCTGGGAAATGAGGGGCCAAGGGGCTTTCTCCTAATGATTGTACAGTGGGCTATGAATTCAGCTTTTTCTTGGAAGGGCTGTTGCAGCCACATTGTTGGGCAGTCCAGTTCTCACAGCAGTGACAGTGAAATCCAGTCCAGAGGAGATGCATATGGCCATCACTAAAATTCTCAGTCTTAGCACAAACCCATGACAGACCCAGGGAGGGAGTGAGTTACATGATTTTTCTGCAAATAATATCTCTCTCCCCCGCCTTTAAAATTTTTTTAAACTGTTCATGAAAATGTGGGTGTTCTGGTTTGAGCATCGATCTTGGTCTGTGCCCTGATAGAAGGTACCAGAGTAAACTCATCTTCAGTTAACAAGGTCTTGAGTCTATAGGGCCTGGAGGGCTGAAATCTTTGCCTTCAATGTGGGTGAGTCTTGCAGCATCCTGCTCTTTGCTTTTCCTTTTCTCTCTTTTGGTCATGAAAGTTTCTATTAGACACAATAAAACTTTGTTTTCAACTGTGTCACAAGACTGTGTCCTTCAAGGCTTCACTGCTCAGTTTCAGGTAAAAGGTAAAAATGAGGCACAAACGGGTAAACTGAGTCCACCTACAGCACTGGAAGCAGATGTAAACGTGGCCCAAGGAAGAAACAGCAAAGAGGAAATTGCAGCTGTGAGTCAGTATTTGCCATGACTTCTGCAGGAGTGACACAGGGTGTCCTTTCCCAGGATGCAGATCCCCTCTGCTTTTGGGAAGTGTATTAGAGACCAAAGATGTTGCTTTCCATTGTCGCAGTGATGTCTGGAGGCCAGCTTAATTCTTCGTTGTGGTTTTCCATTTCCAAGTCTAAAGCTTCCACACAACCATATACCTGTGAGTGCAGACACGACCTCTGGAGAAGAGATTTATCTTAGGCTTGGTAGCAAATGAATGATGACTCACTGGTGAACTGAAAGGCTGTCTCTGTTTTGTTTTGTCCACTGACCATAACCTCCAGCTTTAATTTGTTTGCCTTCCCTTCTGGCAAGTGCAGGAGGCAAACCTTGAGCATGCCTGGCCGGTGCACTCAGTCCTCTGCCCCAGGACACTGTGTGGGGACAGCAGAGCTGTCCTGAGGGTGCCTTTGTGCCACACAGCAGGGATGTTGATGGCCCATCTCATCTCTGGTCTTTGGAGCTCCCTAAAAGGTGAACATGGCCAAAGGCAGACAGAGAGTGCAGCTCAGTGATCATGGGAGGGGATCCAGCAAGAGTTCAGAGGTGCTTCCACAAGGCTGATGGCTTAAAAACCACCAACAAACCAAAAAGTGGGGTGTGCTCTGAACCCAATGGGGGACCTTGGATTTCTTTAACTGTCCAGTGTCAGTGAAGAAAGACAGGCTTTTCCAGAGTTCAGACTCTTACATGAAGCCAAGCTCTGGAGCACTCTGACTCCATGTGATCTTAGCTGAAGGTGGACCTTGTGAACAACTCCAGAGCATCTGGCATGGAGAGCAGCTCGGTTGTACCAAATAGGCGAGTGCTGAGTGCCAGCAAAAGAAGGGAAATTTTAGAATTTCTAGTTTTATCCCTTACCTGTTTGTCTGGTGGAGAAAGCAAAGCAACAGAGAATAAAGAGTGCTTGTCATCTTGGCTATGAAGTGGGTAGCAGGTGGAGGAAGAGGCTAGCTGTGATACGGTGGGCTCTGGGGCTCAGTGCCCACCTGGGTAGGTGACACTGCAGAGAGCCAGCTTGGCTCTGATCGCACTGGGCATCTCACCAGGGAGAAACAGGTGAGGAGAGAGGTGGTGACGAGGAGGTGACTCCAGCCACTAGCTAACACAGGCCACCTATAGCTTGTTGGAAAGTGGTTGAAGCAGCAGGATCAAGTGTTTTGCAAGAATCTATTGATTTGTTAACACTTTTGGCGGGCAATTGTCAAGACTGCATGTTTTGATAAGGTCAGAGTTTTGGTTTAGCTCTGATTTATATTTGCTGATTCAGCACAATTAAACGGTTTCACCAGGAACCTATTGATCCTATCAAAATTTCCAACAGCAGGTGATCCTGGCATTTCATTTCAGTGAGGCCAATGTTCTGTTGTAATTTTATACACAAGATTAAGTAGAAAATCTCACTCATCAAAAAGGAACATTTCAATAATGTTTTACAATATATTTTTAGTGGAAAAAAAAAGGTATGGAACAGGCTTTCTTTGCCCAGTTTTGGGATGAAAACATATTTTGAAACTGTGGAACTGGCTTTGGGAAGGGAATTCTGTTTTTAATGCAGCTGTAGCTGTAACAGTCTAAGGAAGGAAGAAGGTAGTAGCACCATCTGCTTTTTATAGGAAGGGTAAACAGAGGTCCTCATATCTGCCCTGAGCAGTGAGGTCAGAGTTTCTCGAGCTGCCAGGCAAGTCTGCAAAAGCATTTTAAATTTTATTGCTCCTCACTGCTCTTTCTGTCTCTCTGCCAGAGGTTACCAGCTGTGCTGCCAAAGGGAGTACCCACGGCGCCATCAGCAAGCCGGTGGGTTGGCTCCGAGTGCCTTTGGAGGGGGAGGGAAGGCAAGCATGAGCTTGAGCACAAGGAGAAGCATTGGTTGCATTCTGCTGGCCGGGCTGCAGAGCAGATGGCCAGCGTGGACCACGGAGTCTGGAACACTCATGCAGTGACCCTTTCTCAGGCATCAGGCGCTCCTTGATCTTTCTGGTTAGAGCCTTGGTCTTTCTGGTGAGTCACTGAAAAGCAACAACCGTGAAGGCTCTCTCTGAGATTCCAGTGTGGAAAGAGAGCAAAACTTGACTATTAGGAGAGGAGGGGGTGATGCCACCTTTGTAGTGATAAATAGAATAGGAAGTGGCCAGGGAACAGCTGCTGTTGCAGTAACGGTGGATCCCCCAGATAGGCTAACCACATAGCTGGATGGCTAGCTCTTAGCTCAGGGGTACTTTCAGAAAAAAGGAAAGTTGTAAATAATACTGCCCACCTCTGCTTGTGTTGCTTTCTGAGCCTGGATTCTCGAAGTATAGGGATTGCTGACTGATTTTTGTAGGAAGAACTCAATGTTTTCATTCATGTGCCTGCACTGTCTGGTGGGTATTTTTAGAAAGTCTCCTTTCTTTTGTTCTTTACATTCATTACCTTTTACTACTTACTGACTCCCCCCAGTTATGTTTTATTTTCCAAGAAACAAATAGGCAGACTGGATTGTTAAGACAAAAAAGTACCTGATAATCTCCTATAAGTAAACACATATTCAGGTTTTTCTGTGTTAAAGCAAATGCATTCACTCGAATATGTTTATGCCCAGGGCATGTATTGTGTGTCCACATCCATATCAAAAGAGAGATGAGAAAAATTGTTGTGTGATATTGAATGAAAATCTTGGGACAGAAAGAAAAATAAAGGTACTGGAGCAATCAGAACTGGGCTCTAGCAAGTTGCCACAGATAGCAATAAAGCTGCTGTTAGTGGACTCCTACTGTTGAAAACACTTCATTTAAAAAAAAAAACAAAACAACACCCACCTAGGAGATAATGCAACACAGTATTTTTTTCTAGGCTTCCTCACAAAAATATGTTTTCCAACAGCAAAGTTCTTGGCCTCAAAAGTGGAACTTTTTTGTAAGAAGCAATGCAGGAGGAATGCGTAGTATTTTAGGGTTTCGTTCTGCTTGCCTGGATTTCCCTTCATGCTTTTGCTCTCAAAGTTGTTTGCAGAGCTCTGGCAAAAGAATAATTTAGAAACAGTTACTAATAATAATCCCTTACATATGCAATAAAGGAGTTCCTGTGCCATCCTTATCCTGCTGGTGGAAAGATACAGGATAAGGAAGAGAGGAATTTGCCCGTAATATCAAAATTGAGAGGATGGGAGCTACAGCCCCTTTTTGCTCCCTTTACAGCTCTCGGTTTCCTTAGTCATCTAGGATTCTCAGTATTGGATGCTGCAGCTGAACTAAGATTTCCTTTATGGCAAAAACACAGCGAGACCTTCTTGCTAAATTTGTTTAGGAGAGTAATAGTCCCTTCTTGCCTGGTGGGAGCAGATTCCCACTGGAGGAAAGAAAAACCTGCATTTATCCAGCTGTGTACGGTGAGTACAGTATTTAGACAGAAAGTATTCAGACCCTGAAACTGATGCTGCTGCTTTCTAGTGCCTATTTTAAGCGTATCCAAGACAGATGCTTTCTCATACTGCGTGTTGCGCAGGTATGTGAAGGTTTCCTGGCTCAGCCCAGCTGCCATTCCAGCCCCAGGACACAGCTGTCACCCTTGACAGCTGTCCAGTGGTTTTTTGATATTTTTGGGGTGGGGAAGGGCTGTCTGCATGACTTGCAACAGTCAGGGACTTTCCAGTGAGGGCAGTAAAGTCTCTGTGTACCGGTTGGATCCATCTGTGGGTAATCCATCCTTTCCCATGGAGCACCTGGGGTGCACATAGCACATCGGTCTCCTGCCGTAATGTCACAAGTCACTGGCTTATCTCATTCTTGCCACATACAGCAAGTTTCATCTCTCTGCATCAGGGCCAAGGCTGCCTGATCCCAGATGCCTGTGCAGGGCTCCTTATCACCCAGACTTGGGGCTTCCTCAGCGGTGTGCTCTTGTGATAGTCCCTCTCCACTTCAGAAAAGGCATTCTCTGCCACAGAGCATGGCAACAGCAGGGATGGAGCCATCAGAAACAGCAGCAACAGCCAGCAAGCCAGGGGTATAACCATGGTGATTGACTTAAACTCCACGTTCACATCTGGCACAGGCTTTCAAAACACAAAAATCTCAACATTTGGTCTGCATGGAAAAACAAACTGGCAGACACCCATATTTAATTTTCATGCCCAATTACCCAGCTCATCAGCTTTCCTGTGCTTCACCCGGACAGGAGGGATGTTCACACTTCCCTGTGTGGCTCCTCGGCTTGGGCTTGGGGACATGGTGAACCCTGGCTCGCAGGGACAGAGCTCGGCCTGGGTTTCTGTGGTGGGTGAACTTTGCCTCGCCGTGCACGATGAGCAAAGCCTGCAGGCTCAAGCATGTGATGAGCCCAGGCAGGTCACCAGCCAGCTTCTGACTCTCCCTGGAGCGTGCAGCATCCTGACCCATTTTTTTTTTAGGTGCTGCTGTGGTGTTCTTGCACAAATCCATCTTAAGGTAAAAACCTGTGGTCGGACCCACCCTTAATTAAAGCTGCATTTAATTCGCACACTGACTGATCTTAAGTGAGCAATGCGAGTAGTCTGTGCAGCACTCTTGCCTCTAAGATAAGCCATTTATTTGTTTGTTGCTTTTTATGACCTGACACATTTTGTATTTAAACATCAGGATTTGAAACAAAGAGGAGCAAAACATTATTTTATGCATTGTTGGGACTTTGCAGTCAGGTGTACTTAGAAGTTGGATTGAACAAAACAGAGCTCCTTCTGAGCTGCTCAGCTGAGATCCAGATTTTTTACTTGGTGGATTGTCAAAAATGCTCTTTGCTGTCCTCCAAGTCCTGCGACTAGTGCTCCAGGGCTAAATAAGAATGACTGCTATATGCTTGTATTTGAATAGCTTTAGTGCTATTCACATTTGAAGCAAGAACCTGCCCCGTCCCTTGCTGTAGCAGTGCTGCTGGCATCACTTCAGTATGTGCTTTAAGTACATGCTTGGAGTTAAGTTAGTGTTTAATTACTGGGGCCCATGCTTGACATGCTGTGTAAATTATGGAGGGTTTGGTTTCTCAGCCACATTTAAGCATTGGAAAACCATATTGTTTAGGCTTTGGGATTGCTTCGTTTGGCTTTCTTTCATCAGGATGGAAGAGCTGATTTAAAATAAAAAGTAATTTGATTTCTGTTTGGTTTTCAGTCTTTTTTCTTCTCTTTGCTTCTTCACAATCCAGTCAATTATTTGTTTAAAAAAAGAAATTATCCAGCTATGAATAGCTGAAGAAATATCCTTGTTTTCCCAACAGCATGTTTTTTTGTTTTGGTTAAAACTGTGCACTGAACTGGGCCCATTTGTATATGTGATGTTTGACTTCTGATAAAAATAAGTTTGCTTTCACTTTACATGAGGTTTTTGTCCACCAGAGAGTTCCAGCTGTGCAAGAAACCGATGAACATTAGCTGTTCCATTGATCTTATTTGACCAATTCTTAAGCATCTTTGCAGAGTTAGAGCTCGTTCTTACACTTTCAGACAGACAGCTATGTCATCAAATTTTAAGGAGAAAAAGTTGCCGTTCCTTTCATGCTCAGTGGAATATAGACTCCAGAAGCCAAATTATTCTTACAGCAATTTGCAACTGCCTCCTAGTGCACAGTAGAGTTGTAATGCAACAGAAGCTGAGGTGGTGCACAGGAGCCGCTTGTTTGATGAAAGTCCAGGGACTTTAAATTGCTGTCAAGGCTGTGGGAAAGCCATTGCTGTGTGACAGGATAAGGAGCTGTGCAATGGAAAATACTAAAATCCTTATCTGTGCCATATCTTACTCTCCCTCTTGCTTCCAAATATTTGACTCTTTTGCTCTGTTTCTTGCAGTGGTTCAGATTTGCACTTTCCATGTCATTCATGGAGTGATCACAACTGAAAGCCTGGTTTAAAAATCGTGTTTTCCAGAGTAACTACATAAAAACCTGGGGGGAGGTTAGCACGGCCCAGCCTGGAGGTAGCTGCATCTGCCTTGGAGCAGTGCAGGGAGCAAAGGATGGGGAGCAGCTATGCAAATATTTTTTTGCCACAGTTAACTGGCTCTGGGTGAGATCTTTTTTTTCCTTACTGTAAGAGTCACCATGCCTCCTTGATGCATTTGGCTGGCAGTGTTTTCAGTTTGTATCCCTAGCCTTCCTGCTCTCAGCAGCTAGGGTTCTGTTGTGACCCCAGAGATCACCTTTTCTTCCTATTTTGCTTTCTGACACAGCAAAAAAAGCTGCCATTTGGCTAGGGAAACACATGCTCTTTGCCCACCATAAGAGGAGAAAGGAAGTGTAGCATTAAAACCAATTATGAAATACAAGAAGCAGCAACTTTTTCCCTGCATGGTCCAGTTAACCATTTTTCCTGTTCTTGTTGCTCCATAGATGCACATACACACTGGATGCTCAGTAGAAGTGTATGTCACTTTGCATGCTATCCTCTCTACACAAACCTAATACATTAGATTTGCATTTCTGTACGAAGGCGCTACCAAATTCAGATGTTGCAACTTTCCGTATGATTTGTCCTTACTTTTGTCTGTGCTGTTTAACCACTTAAGCCCTTGCAGACAACTCTGGCCCATGATGTTGTTCTGCTTTACCTCGGTGTTCAGGGAAGCTGACCTTGTTGTGTTGAAGGGTTAAGCTGTTCTCTTAAGTAGATTTTGCTGATTGGATTGTCTTTCATGTTGATGCTGTGAGCAAAGTGTAATCACATGAGTAATGTTAAAAATCTGCCTGACCCTGGAGGCCACGAACTGTTGCTGCAGATGGTGTGGCTAAGCCAGTTTCTGTAGCCACTGACTGATAGGTGTGTATAACTAGCATCCTGTTAGATTGCCTCTGGTGTCCCTACCCAAATGGTTAGGTGTGGCAGACAAGCAGGGACCTTTTTATGTGAGCAAAAGATGATGGCATTCACACCTCTGGAGATGTAGCAAGACACCTGCTCTGTGCTGCCATAGGATCTTCTATACCTCACTCGTGCCAATATGCTTGCCTTTGCAAAAGGAATTCAGTTTCTGATAGTACAATGCTTTGGTGCATTTGTTTTAGAAGTTCTACAAGAAATAATTCATTTTCTTGTTTGTATTTTACAGAAACCTGTTTCCTGCAAATCTTGTTGCTGCAGCTTTCCGAACGGTAAGATATGGTGGGCTTTGGACATGAGCTACAGTGCACAAAGTGACTGCTCCTTTTTGAAGAAGGACTAGAAAGATGATATAGAAAATACCAAAAGTTTATTTACTTACAGTAAGTGGGATTTTTAAAAGCACCTGATATAATCAGGGATACAACTTCCATGGTAAAGGGTTTGATTTTGAAAAATACTCCTCAAGAAAAGTATATTCATAGCCTATGTTTAGCACCTCCACCAAAGTTGTTCTTTAAACTCGTATACTTTGGCTGCTGTGTTAGGCAGCAGTGTCAACTCTGCTCTGTGCCAGGCTGCTTATCACTTTGCAGGAGCTAGCTGGAAAACCCTTGGGTATGTAGCTTGGAGCTGGGCTCAGAACACACAAGGCTGAAGACTTTTAGTCTCCAATGTGTGTAAGCATTACCTGTTGCCTGATGCTTTTATTCAGTATTTTCCCTTGCTAGATTAATTGCTCAGCCTGGCTTCTCTTCTGACAGAGAACTAAGCATGGTAGGATGATAACTGGCACCAGAACACACTGTGGTTTAAACTTATGGACAGGAACTGTGGGGGTCTAAGAAGATTTTGCTTAGTTCTTATCGCTAATTTTAGACGTTGGGGATAAGACACTGTTGAGAATATTGCTCTGCGGCAGAGTGAGTCTTTACGATACAGGAGCAGAATAATAGCTTTTGCCTTCATGGTATTCTGTGGGTTTGCTTTTGTATCAAAATCAAGGTCAAACTCTTAAAATCATGTTCCATTTTGTGTGTATATATAACACAGTACAAGTCAGTATGCCATAAATAAAAATAGGAGCAGCACAAAAATATCATTAAGAAAAGGATATTCTGTGATACCTCAAGTGTCAGGGTTCTGTATGTTCAGGGATTAAATAAATAAGTCCTCCTTTGTGCTACTGTTGTCACAGGTAATTGGCAAGTACATAAGCTTCTCTGTCCCCCATTTCATGTCTAAAAAAACCAAGCATAAAGTGCCCCACTTTTGGGAGGTGTCTACCTTATTTATCAAAGCAAACTGTTGCCCTAGATTTTAGATATTTTACTGGCAATTTTAATTCCTGCCTTACCATTTCTGACAGTGAAACGGCGCAAGGGCCACGTGCCTTCTGCAGGAGCCAGTGTGACAGCATGGTGTGCGAGCAACAGAATGCAGGAACGGGGAATTCCTCAGCTGCTGCCCAAACCTGGGAGCCCAGATCATAGACCACTTCCCTGTTGCCACATGGGGAAGGAGCTGCATATGCTGTCACTCCCTTTTCTTGCACAGGACAGGCTCGTTAGCCTGCACAGTATGGTCTCCAGACAAAAGCTTCCTAACAGTAATCTCCTTGTGAAATGCTAGATGGTATGGTCATATTGACGATCTGATCAGCAAACGTTGTGATTTTGTTTGTTTATTCTTTTTTATTTTCTTACCCTCAGTATGCAACAGAATATAAGATGCTGCTCAGAAACACTACCTCTGGAAATGTCACGTGGGAAAAGGTAAGGTCACTTCTTAGGTTTTTATACAAACCGTTGCCAACTGTAATATTTGACTACTTCACAGTCTTTAATCCTGTCCAGTCATTGAAAAGAAACAAGTACTTTTCTTTGCCTAGAACTGAGACACGCACAAGCCAGATGAGTTACCCCCAGCCACACAAGAAAGTTACAATGGTTAGGAGAGTTGAGCTCAAATGATCTGACCCTTGAGACCTTATTTTTAGGCCATGATTTCTTAGACCTGGTCTCACTTGATCTGATTTTTTATTAGTCACTCTTCCTCATGTTTCCGAATAACTTTCTGGAGACTTGGAATTAAATAGCAATCAGGCTGGCTGAATATGTCCCTTAAACTTTACTCTTCATTAACAGTTTGGAGAGAATTAGCTTTTTTTTCACTACTCAAGGCTCTTTTTTTAAAAAAATAGAGGTTAGTTGAAAATTTTTTCTTGTTGCCATACTGCTGAAATTTTGTTTGAAGCAGTAACAAGTGGTCAGAAGGAGTAAAAATTATAGACAGAACATTACAAATAGGCTGCTATTGCAGTGGTGTCAAAAAGGAAACTAATTTGTAGGTGTAGCTTAGGTAGAGTGTTATCTTTCATAAGTATCTTGTAGGACTTCCAGAGGTGCTCTGCATCCTGTTGGGTGGCATCTCTCCTGCAGCACAGGGATATCAAGCATCTTTATTATTGCCAAGAGCCAACATACTGCAGGTCCAGCAGTAATCACTGTTGTCTTGCAGGCAGCATGCTGTGAAACAGACCCAGTATCCCAGCCTGTGATGTCTCACCTCACTCCAAATGAAGTATCTCATGTGCTTCCATGGGATTTTGAGGAGACAGGTCTGAGACTGGAAATTATTTTTGGGATTATTTTCTATTTCTCAGGCTCATTCTGACTATCAGATCAGTATTGAATGTTGGGTTACTATATTTTTGATATGATTTGACTGCCTCTAGGGCAAGAGACACATATTTTGAGTAAGGACTCAGCAGGGGCTTGCCTGCCACTTTATAAAACCATTGAGGAAAAAGCAGTTTCTGCTCATGCAGAGGGTCTCTGAAGCGTATCTGTGAGCACAGGAAGTACTGGCCTTGTTACCTCCTCCTCGCCACGCGTGGTGCGTGAGCAGGTGATGCAGAACAATGTGTTTCCGATCTCTGCTTTCGGCTGATGGGCTGAACTTTCACCAGCCCCGAAGGCAGGGTGACAGGTGACTTAGATGGCACAGGAACTGAGCAGGGGAAAAGTCAGCCCTTGCCTGGAAGCTGGCTATCACACGGTGAGCAGTTTCACTGGGGAAGAAGGCAGCCCCATCTGCCCAGGCTCTGCCCATGCCTGTAAGATTGCATTAGCCCAGATCTGCACTCACCCCATCTGACACGTGTGTGTGGCAATGACTGCCCAAGGGCCATGTGATCCCAAAAGAGCACTTTCTCTTCTCAGCCATAATATCCTCGGGCAGTACATGCCCGTGCAGGCTTGTGCTGCTAAAAAGCAAGTTCAGTATGAAAGGCTGTAACAATGTGCAATTAGACACATGTGTTTGCTTACAGAGTGTGGAGTTATTCTTCATTTAAGCAAGGGTAAATGAAAGGTGAGTAAGACTCTTCTTCATCTTCAGTGTCAAGTTTGATAGGGGCTCCTTGGCAACCAAGCACCGATCAGGGCCAGCCATATGCCCTGGACATAAGCTTGGCTGTAAAGTACTTTTTAAATGCTTGTTCAAAGCCCTCACTCTTCCTCAAGAGATAAGAATGCATCTTTTAGGAATTTAAAACATGAGATTCTTTTTCAGTTTTCTTCTTTCCTTTTCCCACTTATCAGACTTGTTTGATGCAACATCAGAAAAAGTACACTGAAATTGTCACTGGTGTCTTTTTTTTTTTTGCCAGTGGTTATGATGTAAAGGTTATTTCTGCTATTACTTTTCCAAAACTTTTCTGCAGTTGTTGGAGCAAAACCAGAGCTGAGCTGCTTTAATTCCAGAAGATGCCCTACTGTCTCTAGAGAAAAGCGGACCAAATAAAAAGAAAGCATCATCTCAGTTTTGTTAGCTCAGTTTCAGTACTGGTCTGACCACATTATTTATGGGTAGATGAAGGTTAAGTTTGGAAAGAAAGGGTATGATTTTTGGATAATACGTAGTATAAATATCACAGCAATGTAAGTTGAATTCCAGTGAAAGAAGATGATATTCCTATCTAGTGTTTTCTTTCATCAGTAGAATATTTGATTGGAGAAATGTTTTCCTTCTACTTTCCATATGAACAGCATAGAGCAAAATTTTCCATCGATTATATTTCCCCCTGCACCTGCCACTGTTTAATAGGTCCTGTCTTCTCTCACTGATGATATGAATAGTGGGGCACGTAGATGTCTGCTCAGCCACGTCTTTTTTGTTGTTTCACATGCTCCTCTCATGTTTACCTAGCTTTTATGGCCACATCCTCTCTGTCTCTTCATCAGCAAGGCGTCCTGGGGCACCAACTATCTCAGTTCCCCATCTGCAGCACAGGGAGGCCTTGGGGGGACTCGTGAGTTCCTCTTGTGGCAGCAGTAAAAATACACAAACCGGTGATTGCTCTTCTTCCTCACATCACGTGGCTGCCTTTTCTTTTCAGCCACCTACTACTGAGACAGCTCAATGTCAGCAGTTGTTTCCTTGATAAGCATTTTGTTTCAAGAGCTTTAAAACAACGGGATCTTCAGAGAGATTCAAGGACCAGAAGAGCTCCATGAATCTTCCTACCAGAACACATAATTTCAAGCAAACAATAACGCGTCCCATAGTTTATCCAGGAACAAAGCTCTCATTAAAGCTGTTTTTGTTTGGTGTCCACAATGCTGCTTGGTTTGGCAGCTCCTTTGGGGTGATGCACTCTTCTGTTAGAGTACAAAAAGGCTGTTCAGCATCTGCCAGTTTTAGAGACTGGGATTGAGAGGATCTTCCACTGAGGATTTATTGCTGGACTCTTTGCATATTGTGCTGCAAGGAGGTGAAATTCCCTGAATGCTGCACATTGTCCCCTTGATTTGAGGGGAATGATTTTTTGCAGTAAGTTACTACTCCATGCAAACGATGCACCTTCTGCCTACATCTGCGGAGATGGAAGGCAATGGTGAATGTTGTGTGTTGTAAAGAAACTGGGTCGAGGGAGAAAGGGAGAACAGGACACGAAAGCATGGACAGGATGGCAGTGAACAGAGGGAAACGGCAAAGACGTTTTTGGTGGCTGTACACAGAGTCCTACCTCCAGTCACCAAGAATTCAGGGGTCCCCAGATCACAAGACCTGGGCTTGAAGGACTAGTAAGTGTGAGCACTTGGAGAACAGCAACAGCAGTGATCACAATACCGGGAGCAAGGTGTAGAGAGAGACCTCTCCGAGGGTGAAAGAAGACTAAAGTCCATGTATTGTCATTCTGGAGAGGTTTAGGGGAGTTCAAGGAGAATTGACCAATCTATGCACAGTAGGCCACTTTGAAGGTTAAGACAAAAGGTAAGAAACCACCTGTGTTTTGGCTGTAGCTAACTGGAGATGCTACTATCTCTTGCCTTCCTCTAGCTTCCCAAGAACAAAATCTGGCAAACCTTTGGCACCCATGGCTCCAAAGAAGGTGGATGCTTGTGGGGATTGAATGACCTAGAAGAGCCTTGGATTCTCTAGTCAGGGAAGTGTCCTTCCAAATTAATCATTAGGAGCTCGGGCCCTGATTCTGTGTGCCTCCTGAACTCTGTCCTGCTCTGTGACCCTGTGTGCCCTACGTAGCTGGTGGGAAGCTGAGCAATCCTCTTACAGGTTCAGTACACTTAGGTCTCTCTCCTGAGGCTGGACCTCCGAGAAGCCCAAACAGTAGAAGGTTGCTGGGCTTCAGGCTCACACCACTGCATTTAATGAGTTGAGAAGCAAATCTCTGGTAGGAGTTTAAAGGATGGAGATGCTTTGCAAAACATTGGTATAAAGTAGTATAATGAAATTCCCTCCCAGTTACATCCAGGTCAGGATGCTGGACGTTTTCAGCAGCTTGAAACACTGAATTTCTGTTCCGTAGCAAAGTTTGATATTTATTTCTTTCTGAATGAGAACCTAAACAAAAGATCAATGTTTTTAGGATATTTTTACTTTGGAAAAAGTTTGGGCTGGTTATAATATAATATAAAAATTTATAATATAAAAATTTTGTTCCAAGCTGAACTTTTCATATTAGCCTTGTATCAAATGAACCCCATATAAGATGTTATAATATAACAAGTTGGAAAAATAAAACTAACCACAAGATGAAAAGTTGTGTCAAAGTGAAAAAGTGTTGCATTTACTCCATGTGAATGAAGTAAGTGTTTCTTTTCTGGTGTAAAAATGTTCACATATTGACCCAAGTTGACATTTCCCAGACAGAGCTTTGGTTTTGATGACATGATATGGCAGCATTATTTTACCCATTTACCCATTTACTTTCTTCCTGCTAATAAATTAGTCGTAGAATTTGAGACTCATACATCGATTTGTACATTGTTACTGATAAATTGTCACTGAAATTTTGTTAGATTCCCTTCAGCCTTATTGTAAACTTTATCTCCCTATGTTTAACAACAGAAATGGAAAATAGAAAAATGTGTGCATGCCATGTACACACACAATTTATTCAGTTAATGGGAGGGTGTAATTTTTTTGTCTAACTTTTCTAACCACAGAAGAGTTTAGGGCTTTCAGGCACACCAAACAACACAGACAAAACTATCCAGAGAGAAAAGTGTTACCGTGCGTGGAGAAAACAGCACATTTCTTCAGACATCTCTGGAGATGCACTGCACCCCATTCTTAATATACTGTGCATGTTTTCGATTCTTTTGGTTAGAAATCAGATAAATACTGACAATTTAGCCCTGAACAAGCAGCTACTGTGAAAAAAATTGCAGATCCTATATGTAATTATTTTGTACCTAGCAAATAAAAAAAGCCAGACCTCCACTGTTTGTAAACACTTTTGTTAACAGCAGTTTAGCTTTCATGCTTTTGTCTATAATTTGTGTTTTATCCCCTTCCCTGCAGTACTTTGTTTCCACCTGCTGCTAAGAAACAGTGCAGTTCAGCAGTATACTTCCAGTAAAAATATCATCTCAAGCAGTCTGGTTTTATCAGATTTAACAGATCAGTATCCCAAGTTCTTTAGTCAATACTAATTTCAAGCTTTTAGCTCAGAATATATTTTTCTTTCCTAGTGTTGAGCTAGTGTCTGCTTATACTAGCCAGAAGGCCAAAACTTGTACACAAACCTAATCTGTTTAAGAAGCCCTTCCAAATAAAACAAATATTACACATGTTAAGCTTGTACTGCCAAGTTGGGGGGAAAAAAAAAAACCAGTTTGTCAAAACAATTATATTTTTACGTAGCCACAAGAACACTCATTCAGTTCATATGATACTACATCGCCAAACAAGGTTCAGCTCTTTTTGAGAAACAAACCATGAAGGACCAGCAGAGGAGACTTATGAGAAGACTAGTTTTTGTCAATAGGTGTATCCTGTTTTTATCCTCTTACTTCTACCACACAGCCACATGGTTTCTGAGAAGGGGAACAGGTATTTCTTCTGTTCTCTCTGTATCTCATACAGCTGACATGAACAGATGAATGAGTAGGTTTCCACGGTTTGCTACCTTTCTCTGCCCCCCTCCCTGCTTTCTGCTTCATATCATTGGTTGATTTTTTGTGGTTTTTACCTTGGTATAAATATTGTACTAAAGCAAGGGAGCTGGCAGTTTCTGAGAGCAGATTCCCATAAAAGCATATTTAGGGCCAGACCGCTGCAAGCCTCTTGCAGGTATGATTTGTTTAGGATGTAGAATATAATAGTGCTGACAGCAAATGATGCTTGGTGGAATAAGCAGATCTAGGAAGTCAATGTCACCAGTATCTGCCATTTATACCCGTGGACTCTCCCACACCTATCTTCCCTCACGGCAAAACAAGGATGAAAGTTTCAGTCTTTTAACTGCACATGTGTGATTCGTGTCTGTGCTGCTTTGCATCTGCAGTGGAGCTTGTCCTGAGTAAAATGGAGAGGTTTGCTGTTCAGGTCACTGAGAACACACGTATCATGTTGAAGGGCATGAGGGGAGGTAGTGGCAGGCCCTTCTCCAGTGAATCCATGCCAGTTCATAACTAAGGAGGTTTGTATCTGAACTGTGTCCGGATCTGGTTTGGTTCCCTTCAAGAAAATAGGTTCTTCTTTCCCAAAAGAGGTTCTGCTTGTTGATTTCAGATCAGTCAGGCAGCCACAAAATGAGATGACCCTTTTGTTGGGTTTTGTTCTGGTCTCACATCTAACAAGCCTTCTTTTTTTGCCTCTACAGATCCCTGTTGGTACTGAGATTGAAGGGATGAATATCCTGGGACTGGTGCTGTTTGCTCTGGTTTTAGGAGTGGCACTGAAAAAGCTTGGCCAGGAAGGGGAAGATCTGATTCGCTTCTTTAATTCATTCAATGAGGCAACTATGGTCTTGGTTTCCTGGATTATGTGGTAAGTGTGTGACTACAGGTACAATACTACGCTCAGTTCAGGAATCTCACTGTTTGTCCATTTCTCCAGCTTTTTCCTACCAGATCCCTTATCACAGCAAAAGTGTGTTGTCACACGATGGGGTCTTCCTGCTTGTGCCTTTTTATTAGACAGTTACATGTAGCTTAAGGTATCAGTCTGGAACACCTCAGAGGGTTCTTCAGGACCTCTAATTAATTTTTGATTAAGTAGTGGAAAAGAAGCTTTCTATTTCAAAGCAGCATAAGCCCATGGCTAGCTGCTGTCATGAACCTCAAGGCACTGGCCTTCAATTAATAAAGGGAATGTGAGCAAGTGAGGAATATGGTCATGTGAAGGCCAGGGATGTTTGTGCTTGGAGTGCATGTACAAATGCAGTGAGTAACTAAAATCATACTTGTAGCTTGATGTGTGTGGGTTTTTTTTAGCCTTGATTTTTCTGTTGGTCAAAAGTTTAATTGTGCTGAACTGAAAGATAGCCAAGGACATCTGAAGATAGCCCACTCACTGGTATTGCTTTGAGAGAAACCCTGCTGAGTGCATGAATACAGAGCCCCATCTGTCCACTTGCATCAAAGGGCGATAGAGAACCTATATCCCTTTGTACAGAGGGAGGAACAGTCTCCAGGGCTATGCTTTCCATCCTGCTGAAACAGTAGTGCTGGCTATTGAGTGGTTTGTCATTGTTCTTAGCAGAGCCTGAGTTACACAGTGGATCTTTAAATCTCTGTTTCTCTTCTAAGATCTCTTTCATATCCTTGTGTGAAGCAGTAACTAATGTTACTATCAAGCGATCAACTGTTTTCTTGTTTGTACTTGCTTCTCCAGAGATGCTTATCTTTTCCATTTCACATCCAGGAGAGTAGGTATTTCCTAAGGTTCATTGTTTATTTTGTGTCCTGCCTATTAATGAGCAAAACCATTATTTCACTTGCTTCCCTGGAGTCCAGACATATTTGCTCTGACTGATCTCACAAAGCTTTGGGCACCAAAAAAAATTCTGTATGTTGGGACCTGGAGCACACTGAACTTTCTCACTAGGCGAAAAAAGAGCATTGGAGGAGGCAGGCACCTCTAGAGAGCGGTTCAGGCCACCTAAGCTGGTGCAGGACCAGCTTCCTGGCTGGGTTTTCTATCAGGTAGGATGAATCTGGGCCTCAGAGAAGCAAAAATAAAAATATTTGTAAGGACAGCTAGCTAACAAATTGACAGTGGGACATTTCTCATTCCGTTTCCAAGGCTGTTGGAAAAGCTATAAGCTTACCTTAGCAAAGGTATTTTTTCTCCCTTCATTCTGCATTTTTCATTCCTACTATTTTCCTCCCTTCAAAAAGTAGAAGGGTTTTAAGAAACTCCCTGATTTTACACAGGCAGATCTCTGTGTTAGTTGCTGTCATAAGGGATTGAAAAATTCAGTCTCAAAGCAGCTTAAGTCTTCTACTCTTGAGTGTAATTCCTTGGACACTGAATACTGATAAGAGGCAGTTCTTGTATTCAGCTGATTACAGTGCTTACACTTCAAGCCAATCAGTCGGTATATAATCCTTTACTTTGTGGATTATCAGGACCGCAGCTGACTTTTAACACTGCAGTGCACCATAGCCCTTACTTGTTCTCTTTCCTTCCTTAAGGCTCTTGTGTCATCCTGGTATTTATTCAGAATCTGTCAAGCTGCATGTACTTCCCAAAGGATACTTCTGAATGGGTGAAATCATACTATCAAGGAAAAAGGCAGCTTGAGCTCATACCTAGTCCCATTCAACAACTACTCTCATGTTTAGCAGCACTTTGGTCTCAACTTTCAATTCCTTCCTCTTCAGCCTCCCTCTTCAAGGGGAGGGATGCAGTCTCATTTCTGAATCCAGTGTTCATGTTTGCAGAGCTTATGCAGCACTGGGGCTCAGCTAGATGCGGCCAATCGGGGTGCTCAGAAACGTAGTTCAAAGGCAGTATGTTGCAGAATTGGCAGAGGCTATGTGGGGAAGTTTCAGCAGGCCCCCCTAGAGGTCTGGCCAAAGGAGGATGGAGAGACAATGCTCACATTGATCTGGGGCATAAGGAGGTGCTCTCTGCACAGAACAGAGCTGCAGAACCACTAAGAGAGAGGCAGGCTACGAAGAAGTGAGTGATCTGGGCAACCTTAAGGCTTGCTCACCTTTCCAAACTTTTGCATGCTTAACCAAACCTTCTGAAGTTTGTCCTGACTCCACTGATCAGCTTCTCTGAACGTGGGCATTGGATTAGAGGGGAGAGTGGGAGAAAAAACCTTCTTTATTCCTGAGATGTACAGGCAGATCTTTTGTAGCTACATGTTGTGCCTGGGGCAGGGTTTTGGAAAGCTGGGTGATCCTTTAGTATTTCAGAGTCTTAGAAGCAGAAATAGATGGAGCATGTACAGCATCAGCAGAGGTACTCAGACACAGACATCCCAAGTAGACATTTGGAGGAACTGACCCTGCACCTGAAGTGATTCCTGCAGTTCATTTAGTAGCTGTTGTGCTGTAGGTGCAAGGGCAATTCTGTCTTTTAAGGGCTGTTGCCAGCTGCACTACTGGGACAAGAGGTGTGGCTGTGGCCCGCAGGTGGCCCTTCCCTTGGAGCAGCTCAAAGTGTTCCTGACAAAGGAAACCTCAAACAAATGCTGACATCCTAAGACGTGGCATGTTTCTAGATAGGAGGCATGGGAATGTACGTGTACGTGGCTGTTGGTTGAGGGAAGCTCTGGAAGCCTGATCGTTTAACTTAGTCTTTCACAGACAAATAGCAGTGTTAATTGCTATCTTTGGCACATGCATCAGCGGCCTTGCTGAGCTTTCTGGTATGGGCATAAGTTTTTCTTTCCTACACTGAATATGTTGGCACTCAGTATGTCTACCATTTTAATGATCCAACTTCATACTTCTGCTGGTAGTCACCACATGTGTGAGATCCTGCTCTTCCACCCCTTCCTCTGCTCCAGTGACATGATACTGCTCCTTTTTCTTTCCTACCATCTGTCATCCTTCAGCAGTGACTTCAGCTTTAGGTCTTTGCCTGCCTTCCTCTCTGATGGACTAAAACTCCACACTGGTGTCTTGTTCTGATAGTTTCTGCCAGCATTTCTGCTTCCCTCTTGGCTTTTCTTCGGCACTCTCCTAGCTGCCTCTTTGAGGGCCTAGGTGAACAGAGCTTTTTCAGTTTCACTGCTTGCCTGCCACCAAGCAAGAGTGTTAGAGAGGCCTTCCAGATTTGCTTAACATGAGTGTGTGGTGAATAAGGCACTATCCTTCAGTAGGAACAGCATATTCTTTAGAAGAATGTTATGTCCAGAACAAAAAATGGCATATTTGTCAAGGCTTTTTTGTTTGTACTTAATGACAGGCAACATCTCTTTACACAGGTATGTACCTATTGGCATTATGTTCCTTGTTGGGAGCAAGATTGTGGAAATGGAAGATATTGTGCTTCTGGTGACTAGCCTGGGAAAATACATCTTCGCCTCTATTCTGGGCCACTTCATCCATGGAGGAATCATTCTGCCGCTTATTTATTTTGCATCCACACGTCAAAATCCATATCGTTTTCTCTTAGGACTTATCACACCACTTGCCACTGCTTTTGCCACTTGCTCCAGGTGGGTTTCTGTGCTTCTTTTGGGATTATAGCCTGGTTATATTTGTTGCTGTAGGCTGGTTATACCCCAACACCAAATTGTGTTGAGTTTTAGGTGTGAATATTGTTCCTGAGATTGCAAAAAGAGACTTCTGAGCACAGAGAGTCTCACTGCTGTCAGCAGCCTGCCATGCAGCACATACTGTATTCAGCAGCTAATTAGCAGTTCCTCAAAATATTTGGACTGTAGCATGATGCCAAGTTGGAAATTTTTTTGAGAAAATGTGAAAGTATTTACCTTAAAAAGATCCTGCCAGCTGTCCTTTCAATTTTAAGTAAAATGATGGTCAATAGTGAGGGACTTTGTCCTGAGAAGTTTAGTTCTCCAAGTTCAGAAGGATCTGGAACAAGTTTAGACTAGTTCTGCAGGAGCAAAGCAGACTTATTAGCTAGTGTAAAGGGACTTAACGTTATTGATTTCAAAGATCTAGCTTGATCAGCTTACATTTGTCATAGCCAAACTGTCAAGCATGTAATTCACACTTTTCTCAAGGGTCAGACACCTGATCAAATATCGTAACTGTATGAAATTATTTCAGGTCATCTCCAAAAGTAGATGCATATCTGTCACAGGAGCTGAAGTACATGAAGTAGGAGAGGGTTTATGAATAAAACCATGTAATCTATAATAAAATAAATAAATCCAATGGTGATTTTAATTTTTTTTTAATTTGTCTGTTCATGTGAGAAGGTACTAGTACAACATTAATAAGAGATTGCTGTTGCATCTGTTGTGTCTGTATTGGCATCTATTGGTGTATTTTTGTGATCTGGTCATTCCACAGCCCTGTTAGGCTGCATACTGTGTTAAGTCATAAGTTCTTGCTTCTGGGAGATGAGAGTCCTTATCAACTATTTCTGGATGGAAGCAGATTATTAAATACCGCTGCTCAAGACCAACAAGGAGGGTCTTTCATTGCTGTTACGACAGAGAGGGACTATAAAATGGCACTGTTGTCTTGACAGTCCTGTCTGCAGCATGTTAGAAACATGAAAGCCATGAGAGAGTGACTTTCCATTCAGTGCACCCTGATGCTTTGTGTTTGATTTTTCCCCTATTCTGTTTCTAGCTCAGCCACTCTCCCATCGATGATCAAGTGTATTGAGGAGAACAATGGAGTCGACAAGAGGATCAGCAGGTTTATCCTTCCTATCGGGGCGACTGTAAACATGGATGGAGCTGCTATTTTTCAGTGCATGGCAGCTGTGTTTATTGCTCAGCTGAACAATGTTGACCTCAACCCTGGGCAAATTTTCACAATTCTGTAAGTTACTTGCTATTACAACCACATCCTTCTGGCCCCCAGACACATTCAAGCCTGTGGTCTCTCTGTTAATAGCTAGCAGTTTGCATTCCACATCTCTGACCTAAAGCTTGCAAACTGCTATGAAACATAATTATAGGGTGATTAAATGATGGAGTCTTTAAAGCTTTATAAGATTTGCCAGAATCTCGATTTAATGAAAGATGGAACCTGGGAGGGGTAATTGAATTTTGGAACAGACTTTGAGCTGTTTAAAGCTGTTTCCCACATGAAATTCCTTTCCCTACTTAAGCATCTCACTCCTCCACCCTCCACTTGCCATTAAGCTGAGTAATTGAGGCATGCTGCTCTGCCCAGAAAGCTACCCCTGATTCCACCTCTTGATGTCTTAGAAAATCTTCCTACCAGCTTCTTAGTTCCTTACATATCAATTTCATACTAAATACTCTGCTTCTGCTTACCTCTGCCCTTCCTACCATTTCATCACTGGCTTCTCATTCCCCTCCACTACCTCAGTCCTGTCTCCTTCTCTAGGACTCTCTCTCTCCTCCATGCCTGGAATGTCCTCCCACGTCCCATATCCCATGAAGGGTCATTCTCTCCATTTCCCTCCTCAAAATCCCTTAAGTGAGTATCCTACAAGGATCTCTAGCACCTCACTGTGCTGAGAAGCCATAGCTGTATCCACCAGATGACTCCTAGGGCCGGTTCCTGGGATTTTTTTACCATCCCTCACCAGGTTTTATTCCTTACTGCATTTTCCACTACATCATTTGTCTATTTAAGGCAGGGATGGAGCATTATTTTCTTTGTGGATGGCCAAATTAGCCTTTCAGGTACTCTTAGTGAATCAGGTGTTAACACAGGCCTGAGTATCATGAGTGATAGCCCAAGGAAAACTCAGTTGTAGACATGTGCACACAAAAAGGTGTGTGGTCCATGTCTGTAGCACATGCACCACAGTTTTCCATCTCCTGATTTAGGGTCTGTGTTTGAATGCAAATGAGACACAGAGAAGGGATAGTACCTTTCATGGCAAAGGTTTATTACCCTTATACAGTTGGGGCCAGAAGATGTAATGTACTCAGAATATTTGAACTGATACATGACTTGGAAATGGATAGATGAGTAAGGCAGCAGGATATAGGTGTGATGGTTGTTTTTATTTTTGAAAAGGCAATCGTGGTGTTAAACAGAGAGCCATTGCCTTGGTAGCTGCTGTGGATGCCTGCTGAGCAGCTGTGCTCTGTACCTATTACTCTGCATCAGCAGGCTGGAAAGTGTTTGCCTGGGAAGCATATGATCTGTGTGTCCCATGCTGTAGAGTTTGTTTACCATAGTGGGGAAAGGTGTGACGTCAGCGTAGAAGAGGAGCGCTGCAGAGCTCCTGCTAACTGGGTACGCAAATTGATTTGCAGCGTGACAGCTACCGCATCCAGCGTGGGTGCAGCCGGGGTCCCAGCTGGAGGAGTCCTCACCATCGCTATCATCCTGGAGGCCATTGGACTTCCGACCAACGATCTCTCCTTGATATTAGCAGTGGACTGGATTGTGTAAGTACTTTAGGCCTGTGTACCTGCTGTTGCATGGTATGTAGCATGTTCAGATGGAATCATGGGGCAGGGTAGTCAAAGTAGCATGGTATACAATAAAACTCTACAAGATAGGTAACTCTTGATCAATAATAGAAAAGGTCTTCTCAATTAAAGCAGTTAGTATGCTAAAATCCCTCTTCAGCATTTTTACTCAGCCTTTATTGAAACATATTTCTTCCTAGTTTCAATTCCCTTTAGAGGGATTTATGTTAAAAGTTTGTTCAGAAGGTGTTGATATTGCTGGGAATTAGTTGGACACTAGGAGGGAAGGGGGAAAAAAGAAATTGAGTCTCAATAGTGGTGGAAAGCTTTCTTGGTCACATGTGGGAAGCAGTCTCCATCAGAAGCTGTTGTCAGCTATTGTTTGAACTATTTTTATGGTTCGAGACTGGTCAAAGCACCAACACAAGCGTCACGGAGAGGTGCCGTCCATTGGCAGGGCAGGGACAGAGAGGATTTGTGGCACTCATCACAGTCTGGGTAGTGTCACAGCTAGAGGAACATGCTGCTGGGAATCACAAGTTTAGTACATAGTATTACCACCTTTCATTTCCATTTTCTGGGAAAGAGATAAGAGGTCAGACCTTTGCTCAGCTTCTCTTTTGAAGAGATTATCTCCTTGCCCAGCTCTGTTTGGAGGAGCTTGTCTCACCACTTAGCATAGTAGTGTCCTTGCTAAGGCCTAAATTTACCTTCTGTACCACCTAGATTAAGGAAAGCCTAAAAAGTTTGTTTTGCTTTAAGTATTGGGGACCCAGCTACAAGTGCATAACTGTATATGCCACATGCTGGTGATTTCTTATAGCTTAGATAAGCCCTGTGGAAAAGGGTTTCTCCACTTTTCTTGAAACAAGCCTGGCTGGCTGCTGTTCTTCAAATACTAAAAAATCAAACTGGAAGGACTTCTCTGAGCACTCATGAATTACAGCACGGTTAGAGTTTAAATGCTAGTGAAGTAAGCATGATCTGATAATTTAAAAGTGTAATCTGCTTTCAAGCCATCTGGTTGAAGTTGTATAGAGGGTTGAAATAACTGGTCAGTACAGGTCAATCGACCTGATCCTATTGGGGTTTTTTCCCGGTTGGTGGGTTTCTGGGCAGTTCCTGATGTAGACTGTACATAATCCCTCTGCATTGCTTTTTTGGAAACACCAGCCTCTCTGTATAGATGGTGTACTTCTACAGCAGATGTGGAAATTAGGATGCCTGAGGACACTGAATTCCAGAGGCTGGGGAAGGCAGCAGCTCCTTCCCTTCCCACACCACACATGTCTGTGGAGCATAATCATATTCCTACAGCTTCATTAGGGCCATCGAACTCTTTCTTGCTGTCACTCTTGGGGATCAGCCACCTCCAAAGGACAGGAGAGACAGGCAAAGCAGTAGCTAGCCCTTTGTATCCAGTCTTCCTGAGGGATTAAAGTAGTAGCTATGTGTTCCACAAACTGTACTTGCAAATGCTTGGAGGCAAGAGGGAAAAGCTTGCCTTTCCTTTCACTCTGGGCAGGCTTCCTTTCAGCCTGTGTCGTGCTGGTTGCCTTCATTTCAAAATATGTAGCATCCCTCTGTGGTCAACACTGTTGTTGTAGTCAAGGAACTCAGCCTTGTGATAACAAAGGGGGGAAGGAGGGAGGGAAGAGTCCTGTGTCCTGTTTTCACAGAATCACAGAATCATTCAGGTTGGAAAAGACCCTTGGGATCATCGAGTCCAACTATCAGTCCTGTTCTACAAAGTTCTCCCCTACACCATGTCTCCCAACATCTCATCTAAATGATCCTTAAACACATCCAGGGATGGTGACTCCACCACCTCTCTGGGCAGCCTATTCCACTGTCTGACCGCTCTTTCTGTGAAAATTTTTTTCCTAATGCCAGTCTAAACCTCCTCTGTTGCAGTTTAAATTTTAATTTAAAATTTTTATTTTAAAGTTTAATTTGAATGCCATTTAATTACCAGAGAGGACCACAGTTACAAGTTGAGAACATGTTGGAGTTAGGCTGCAGAATGACTTAACAGAAGTCTCAGAAGTCACATGTAGGAGTTGTTTTTTATGACCCATAAACCTCTTCCATTAGACCCTGTGACAGTTTTATGTTGTAGGACCAAAGATTAGGATAGGTGCTGCTAGCAAGAAAACCAGGGAACACAGTCATTCTTCCTGCTTTTGGAAGGATTCCCTAAGTAAGTGTTAAGTCAAGGTATGAGTTTCTGTAGTTAAAAAAGAGAGCTGAAGTGCTCTGAGTCACCTTCTGGATAAGCCCAAATTAAGATCCTGCTCTGAACTCATTTGAAAAACATTGGCCTGGGGAAGGTGAAGAGGAAGGAGGTGGGCTGGGAAAAGAAAGAGGCCTGAGAAATAGTAGTACAATTGCTGCAACCCACCAGAACCAGTTGATAGTAACAGTTGTGCCGACCTTAAACCAGCTCCAGTGCACATTTTTAGCTCTGAAATGGTGATGATACTTCTGTGAAAAATACCTATGGTAACAACATCTTCCTTGTCTAGCTCCACTGATGTTAGTGGATCAGCAGGGGTGAATCAGCTCCCCTTATTGTGTTGTAACTCTGTTAAGCTAAAAAAGCCTGCTGCTTTGTTTTTTGTTTCTGATCTTAACCAGGGACCGAACCACCACAGTTGTGAATGTGGAAGGGGATGCCTTAGGAGCGGGCATCCTCAATTACCTGAATGAAAAGGAAAAGAAAGACAAAGAGCAGGAGCTAAAGGAAGTCAACGTAGAAGCAGTTGCTAATAGCAAGTCTGAAGAGGAAACATCGCCTTTGGTGACCCACAAAACCCAAGTCTCCAACACAACCAGTACAGCAGACCCTGAATCCAAGGAATCAGTATTGTGAACTAGAGGCCATTCGTCAACACATGTCCTAGAGGTGGACCGGGGACTTGTTAACGCACGTAGACATTTGCAGTGCTAGCAAGGGCTGGATGGCTCTTGAAAGTTTTCAGTTCCGGTCTGTTTTGAAATACGCTGGCCTGGGGAAGGGGAGGGAGGTGGGGTGGGCAGAGAAGGGGTGTTGAGAAAGAACACTCGCTTTATAATAGTATTTTGATAACTCGTATGTATACATGTGTATGTGTGTTGCCTGGGCACACACATATACATGTATGTGAAAACAATGCCATTGAGACTTCTGGTTTAACAATACTTCTGTTAGTAAAGGCTCGTATGGGTTGGAGGTGGAAAAGCAGACAAACCCAGTATGTGCTTATTGTAGGGAAAAATTAGTAAGCTTATTGTGCTGCTGTTCGAATGGAAATGCAGTCTAGAAACTCCAGAGTGGGTGAAAATGTTGCTTAAATTTAGTGTCTGCCCTGGAAACACTTACTGACCATTACAGACAGGATACGAAGCAACATTTTTCTCCCATTCCCCTTTCTCTCCTGTTCTCTGATCCCTTAAAAAGGTCAAATATAACCTGAAAACTAGCTTTTTTTTTTTTTTTTTAAATTTTGTTTCATATCTGAATTAATAGCTTATAGGGATCCAACCTTTGCTCCATTCCCACACTGCAATGCAGCTCGTAGCGGCTTTCCTGCCTTTTGGTGAGTAACTCCCAAACTTTGGGACCAAACATAGGAGATCTTTGTGCAGATCAAGGACCGGTTTTCTCCTTTCCTCTAACCAAGTTGTTAAGGAAAAAAATCCAGAGGAAATTTTGTTAAAGTAATCCCTCTGGGGCTGAAAAAAATGTATAGTCTGTTCCAGCATAAATATGTCTGAAGGAGGCTTGCCTGTGACAATATCAAGAAATCAAGAAGTCAGTTTGCTTCATGAAAACATGCATGCTCCTTTGCTAGCACGCCATGTCCTGCTCATGTTTATTTAGTGGGTCAGTCCAAACAAGTTAAGTCATATCCCTCTTCCAGCAAAATTGAACAGGGAAGGAGAAAATCTGAACACACATCATGTGGGAACTGCCAACAGGCAAGTCTGAGTGTTGGCTTGAAAAGGAAAGTGAGTTTATAAACCCTGTGTAGTTCAGTGATTTCTGTATGTTGGGACAGCTGCATACCTGTTTCTGCTAGGAGTTTGGTCCTGATGTAAATGTCCTTCAGGCAGCAGCTTACATTTAGTAACTCTGGGTGGTGCTGGGCCAGGGTACTGCTTAGTGGCAGATGGTAAACTTTGCTTGAGGCTGAGCCAAATGCTTCTGGATTCTGACTCCACCTTTTTTCCCTTTACAACATACTTCCTGGATTTACACACCAAACCTGAACAAAGTCCGGCAAACTCATTGCAAAGATCCTGTTGATTTAGCTGGGCTTTTTGGACAGCAAATAATTACAAAATTATGGCTGTGCATATGCCAAGATTTGCCTGGACTTGTGACGCTTTCCCTTGGCTACTTTAGCAAGATGATTGCATATGGTCAGTCTCTCCACACTGTTAATTCAGCAATATATATTTACACTTAGCTTTGATATAAAGTAATGCTAAGTCTCCCTTTTTCTTTCTCCTCTCTTGCTTCAGAGGAAGCTATCTTGGAAAGACATCCAGTTGCTGATGTTTATGTTCATGGCACTAGGAAGAGGCAGCTCCCGTTTCATAGCAGCAGCAGCAACCTTCATTTGCAAAGCATCCATCCTGGTAAAGGGACACATGAATTTTACAAAAAGACGCTCAGAATGAGATGTGGCTACCTCTGAGGGAAAACACAGTGAGTGCGTCATCACTGGCTGTTTAATCATGTGCAGCAGGGCTATGCAAACAATCAAAGTAGGAAAGGATTAGTCAGCCCCCTGAGAAACTGCAGGTGAAGTTTCTTTTTAACCAGTTTATTTATAACCATGTCCACAAAATTTGGTCATTCCTTGGCTCATCTTCAAAATGGAAGGAGACAAACACAATTCTCTGGGGACATCCGTTGCCCAGTATTTATTATTTTATTTTTAGCAGATCAAGACCCACAGAAACTTTGCATTTCCTCCCATTAGAATAATCCCAACTCCTTTCAACTCAGGAAACCAAAAGCTCACTTTGTAGCTGACAATGAAAGTCAACAAATACTAGGTTTTTTGAAAAATGTTGGAGGTTTGAAAAAATGGTTCTCAACAAAACTTTTTTTTTTAAAAAAAGTCTTAAGTGTTTCTTTGAAAATTCTGAATGCACCAAAACCCCAAACACTTTGATTTTAAAACAGTATATGATTGTTTCAAAGAAGCTGAATATCACGACTGTTCCCTATGGGCTTGTTTCTGTAGTTGCATTTTATCCCCCATCAGACATTTAGCTCCTCTGATACTCTCCCTCTTCATGACACATTTCAGACTAGAACATTTCTCAATTTTTATTTTTTTCACCCAAAGCTGTTGCCCACATTTAAAAGTACTCATCTGGGCAAGTCCAAAGTCTGGGCTTCCTCACAGGCAGCACCTTGTCATTGCTGTATTGATCTTCCCTCTGTTGCTGCAGCTTGATTGTGCCTCATCCTTGTATCAGTGTGTGGCTGTGGCATATTCCTTCTGACAGTAGGTCCCATGAAATGGTAAATTAAAGCCAATACCTCAGAGTCATCTTAGTATTTTCCAGGAGCAATGTAGAAGCTCAAAGTCTTTACTGAAGAATGCCTCTCCCAGTGCCCACTAGTGGATTGCCACGTTTTGTATCCATTTGAATGTCTAGTTCCATGTAAAGCTTGTTAGAGCAGTCAGATTTAAGGAGGTCAAATCATTCTCATGGCAGGAATTGAACCAAGGAAATGTAACACTCCTCCTGGAAACAGGTGCCATAGGGTTTATATGTACTATGAGTATGTGGGTCTTAACCTGCCAGTAATCTGTAATCTTAACAGAAGCCCTACTTTAGATTTACAAAGGTGCCAGTTCTTTTGTTTTTTGTGCACAGCAAGAGGAATCCCAGAGTTTACCATGGAAGCAGGAACACTGGGTAACTACTGCTTGTCAGAACATCTTCTTGGTCTTTTCTGTATCATCTGTGTTAGAAATTACATTTCTTGTTTTCCTGTGATGTTCCCATTCCCTGTGATGGCCATGCCGCATCTTCTAGGGCTCTCCACCTGGCTTCAGATTTTTTTTTCTTAAGGTACAAATGTAAAAGGTCCAATATTATACTCTGACTGTAAAAAATTTGACACGTTCCAACAACTGCCCTTGTAACAACATGAATACTGATTGAAAGCCTGATGAGATAGAAGACTTGCTGTTTGTTTCAAGTGGTCAAAGTCTTCAGGTAAGGCCACTGGGAGAAAAATGAAAGGGCTGTTGAAGAATGTGCAGTTTAGATGCTGTCCTTGATCTGCAGTGCAGTGTGTTATACACTGGGAGCTCCCTATTTCACGTCCCCGTGCAGCCTCACTCCAAGAGGCTACAAGCTGAGAAGGTGCTCAGCAGCAGTGCAGATGCAGCCAGTAGTACCTGCTCTGCTCTCACCCAGGCTCTCCATAAATCTGGTGCTGGTGTGGTACTTAACTCCAATATCTCTTGACTGGACCTATGTTTATGTTCTCCCAACATGATTGTAAATTGGAAACCTTTAGTCAGTTGCTTTTTCTTTCAAGAGGAAATAAATTCCATCTCGAAAACACCGTTTTTCTTTTTGGTTTTAGTCTTGTTTTTTTTTTTTTTTTTGGAAGGTACAAATTCTCTCCTTGGGAACGCAGGCTACAAACAGCTCGTGTCCTACCCTCTGGTACAGCGTTTGCTTTTTGGGAGAAAGATACGGAAATATGGAAGAGTCTGCAAGCCTTTGGCATATGCAGTCCCATTTTGTCTCTGATGCTATTTATTCTTCAACTTTTACCTTCTCTTTTCAGTGAAGTTTCTTTGACTGTTTTGGACCATCTTTTATTTCTTCTTCTCCAGGACTGACTTTCCACTCCATGCTTTATCCATCACTGCCTGATCTCATCCCATTTTCTGGAATCCCCCATGCTGTTTTTATGTATCAGTGGCTCAGGTATAAATGGGAGAGTGAACAAAGTTTTGAGGGTTCCAGCTGGTCCTTGGGAAAGTAGTTTGCATTCTGCTTTGCTTCTTAACTCACCAGAGGTTTGTGAGACTTAGGAAGTTATAGAATTGCTCTGAGAGTGCGGAGCTGTATCTATCTCTCATCCTGAGAAAGGTGCTTGTTCTGTGCTGTGAGATGTGGCTGTGGATGCCTGAAAAGCTGTCGTGAGCAATGGGGGGTGCTGCACTTGGCTGCTATTAGGTTATTTCCAGTAAAGACCCACTATTCCCAGGAACTGAGCTTTCGCTGAGTGTTGGCTGGTTTGTTGGTAATTGCACTACAAGATTTGGTAATCTTTAAACCCTTCTGGGGATGTCTTTTGCAATCAGGATGGCTTTTGAGTTGAGAACAGACTAGGACCAAATCTGGGGCTTCCCCTGCAGGGATGTGACAAACAGGACTGTGTCCTTTGGACATAACAGAAGTGTGGAGCCAGCCAAAGTACCAAATTGGTTGGTGAAACAACCTCTGTTTTGTCTTTTCTGGGCAGCCCTGTTGCTGCCTGAAGAGACAATGTCCTGAGCTGGAAGTGGCGAAAGGTTGGGAGGACAGTGTGAAGGGCAGGAAGGTTTCATCTCTGCTTGCTCTGTTCCTATACACTTCCCTGGACATTTGCTGTGGCCAGTGCCAGAGATGGACGTGAGCCAGTGTCACCATTCTTAGACTCATTCTCCTGCGTTTCCTCCATATTTTACAGCAGGAATAATGGAAACTGAGGCATTTCAGCTGTTCCTCTTTCAGTCAAATCAAAGGCCTTGGTATCTTTTTGACTGACCACCCTGCCATATGTTGTCAGTTATGTCCTCAAGAGGTTGCAAAAGGTACAAAACCACCACCTCTTCTTGCAAAAATGTGCAGGTCAACAGTCTGGGTTGAATCTAGCCAAGCACATTTCTGCAGCCACTGGAAAGCATCGTCCTGTTGGAAATCACCATTTTTAATCCTGACCCTCAATAGGCAGTGAGCAATGGGCCTCAGACAGGAAGTCAAAAGTCTAAAAGACAAACTCTTGCTGAAGGAAAAATGTCACATCTTCATTGATTTTAACTGGGTCATGGCAGTTCATAATCACTCACAGACCTGCCTGTAGTGACTGATCCTGTGACTGATGAACAGCACAGAATTAGGCAGGTCACATAAATCCTCTGCCTGTGCTTCCTTTTCTGTAAATTAAGTCTACAGATACTTACCTGTCTCTCATAGGCAGTAGTGTGGAGGATAGTGAGTTGCAGTGTGTGGAAAGCAGTCTGAGGACACAGAGCACTAAATATTAAATAAGAATAAATTTTTCAAAAATCTGAAAGGAATCAAATGAAGTATGCATCATGAAGTCAGAGTTGCATTGTGCTAGAGTATGAAGAGCTGTGTGATGGAAAGGAGATCCAGTGTCTGCATTTGCTGGGCTAATTCAGGGGAAGCAGCGGAGCTGGTGTCGGTGTGAGTTGCACTTCAAAAAATGGATGTGATGTAATCACGGGGAAGCACAGTGTCCTGTCATATCTGTCTCCTTCCATCTCCATCCACCTGGCATGCCATGAAAGCTTAGGTTCAGGTGAATGAACAGATCTCACTGTGGAGTCAACATCTAAATTAGGAGTCTTGACAGCTTAGTTTCTGTCTAGTTTCAATGGAAGAAAGAGCTTTTCAACTAAGAGAACAAGTTGTCTTGTTGGCAGTATGGGTGAGAAAGGTGGAGATAAAGGAAGAGTGGGAGGGTTGCAGGGGGAGCGTCACAGAAGACAGGCTAAGCAAGTGGATATAAAGAGGCTAAGACCTGAAGGAAGCATCTTTTTCTTGGTGTTTTGGTACAGATAGCATCAGAAAGACTGTAGGCATTTGTGTGGCATGCAGTCGAGATGATGCAAATCTCTGCCTGCTGACTGGCCAGGATTTGCAGGGAGAGGCGCTGCCGAGTGCTGATGTTTCTGAAGCACATCGTCACTGAGCAACAGTGCAGCGTGCACCGTGCCAGCATGGAGCTCTGATAAGCTGCTTCTGGCTGCTAGCCACGACCACAGAGAAATAACAGTACAGTTCTGGATCAGAGATTGACCCACATTCCTCCTTGCAGGATAGCTAGGACAAATGTTCCTCAGATAAATGCATGGTAGCCATTATTCTCCAAGGACAAAGAAGACCTTGTTATCTGTGCGAGCATTTTGATGAAAGCCATGTTCACTTGCTGCTTCAGTTTCAGGGAGGAGGGAAGAGGGCATGACAAATGATTTGAAACTTTTTCCAGACGTTGGGCAACACGTTGAGACAGTTGCCACTGAATATTTTCAGTGTGATGAGAAGTGATCAAGAGCTTTATTTGGCTCCCATAGCTCTCTGTCTTCACATCTGAGCCCTGGCTTAGGAAGTTAATGTTAACACGGTATTCATTCTCTGCATGGGGTCTTTACAGACATTTGTGACCAGCAGGCACCGTTTCACAGCTGCAGAAGTGAATGCATGTGGAAAAAGGTGAAAGAGTGCTTTCTTAAGTCATGTGAAGAGTTCTCAAGCAGGCTACAAGCAGATCTTGAATCCTGAAGCAGAGTTCATTGCTAGCTAACATTTATCACCTCCCTAAAAAACATCTGGGGGTTTATAAATATATTTGAGTATTGATAGTAGAAATAGCCTGTTAGTGCAGGATGATCACTTCTCTTTTGGAGGGATGGAAGGGGAGAAGTGTAGACACAGAAGAGTTATCTTCCTTCTAGGATGGACTTTTTAATAGAAAAGGAAAAAGAAAAATCTCTCATTCAGGAGTTCATGGTAAGTTACTTATCAAATTCTATTTCGGTGTCAGCAGATACCCTCAACAGCTATGAAATCTCATTTGGATTTTAACCACTGATCTTGGTGCCAGCAAGAAGTGAGGACTGTGGACATTCCAGCACACCAACTGCTCTTACTTGAAGTCCTGCTCAAGAAACATTTATACTTGTCTTTCCTAAGGCCACAGATGCTGTTTGCTAGGCAAGCAGGCCTACTGACAGGAACCAACTTGAGGCAATGAAATTTGAGCCAACCCTATTGTAATGCAAAGTTAATGGTGTGGTTTTAAGCCACAGAGACCAAGAAATTTGGTGTTAGATGTTCCTTAGGATAGCTTTGGCTTGCTCCTTCTGATAACAACACTGAGAAAATAAATACCCTTCTTTTGCAAGCATGTATTTAGTATCTGAAGCTAAACTGCACATGGCATGTCAGTGCAACTTAAGTTAATTGCAGTTACACGTTGCAGAAAGACCTTCTCAAGGGAAATCTTCTCTGAAGGAAACTGTTTACACTTGCCTGAATCCCCCTGGATTACATTCCCACAGAAAGAATTGTGCTTAACCATAAAAAAATACTCAAAATATTAACTGGTTTGGATTGTAGCTTTTTTAAGAACCAGAAGGAATGCTACAAAATGGATGGGCCAGGGCCTTCGCTGGTGTGAATTAATGTAATTTCCTGAGCTTTCAGTTGCCTGTGGACTTCTGATGGAGGTGATACCTCCTGAGCAGCATAGGGGTTTGGTCTGGTCCTCTTAAGATGATCATGTTCAGTAAAGCAGTAGTAAAAGAACATTTCTAAAACTTGTTGGCTGTAATTAAAGGCATTTTACATGCTCACAGTATTCTTATGTCATGGTGCCTTCCACAAGAAAAATGTGTTTTCTAGATGGTCAGCGTTGATGCAGAAGTAAAGCTTCCTAATTTTTTGATCGGTTTTCCTTCTCTGTACCCTTCTTGCAGTGTCTTCTGTGGTCCTTGGAGTCTGCCCAGACCCCAGCAGGACCAGGTTCCTATAGTATATAGATGACATTTGAAGATATTTGTAGTCCCATGTGAGGACATATACTGTCTCACATCCTGTTGCGAGGGGACAAAAATGTAGCTTCAACTTTGGAGGAAGGGCTGGGCTGAAGAACACCCTACTTCATTAAGGCAATACCTTAATAATGACTTTTTACACTTGATAAGTAAGACAAGTAATTTTGACCAAGCTAGCCCAGCCCGGCTGCCTTCCTGCTCTGCCCCACAGTAGATGCTCTGTGACATTACTTCCCTGAAGACCAGTGTGGAGGTAATGTGTTTGCCATCCCCGAATATTCCAATCTTTTAAGAATATAGTGTTATTTAGACTTTCTTTGTTACTATCCTGGCTACACTTTGGTAAGGTCATCCACAAAGCACGTGCTGTATGAGATGGAGACCATGTGTAGCACTACAGCTAGCTGAGCGTACCTCTGCTAATGGGAGGTGACCCTCTTTTTCCAAATTGCTTCTTGGTTATAGCAATCTGAGACTTGACTCACTCACGCTTTGTGAGGGTGAAGATTTTGATTAGATTTTAATTAATGCCTCTAGATTCAGGGACAGCAGGACCACACCTAAGACATGAGGAGTCTCATTCTCCAGCAGAGGTATGCAATCTGCCTTATTATCCTTAAAGGTGCCTTGTCCTGGTTCCCTTCAGGAAAATTCCAAGTTGCTGTTTGGCTTTCAAATATAACTATGCACCAAAGGTAAGAGACTCCAATATCCCTGGAGACAGGAGGGAAAACGTGATGTCCTGGTGTGGGACAGGGAAAGTGAGTTTCTTTCTTTATCCTGTAAGCTCTCTGTCAGCAGTCCTGTCTCTGATGTGTGTATGCGTGTGTGTGCTTTTATTTCTACGTGAACACAGATTGCTCTAATTAGGAGGGAGGATTCTTGTATTTTTGTATGTTAAGCCATTCAATTTAATAAAATGACAGACAGATGAACTCTGAAATTCACTGCCATCTGCTCCAGTACAATCCAGTATCACTGATACAAAGGTATCTGCCTTCAGATAAAACCTAGTGCTTAGAGTAACCACTCCGTTGAGTAAGTACTTGTGCCATGTGGGTGTGTCGATCCTTGTGAACATCTGTAATGGTTCCTCTTTTAAAGCTATGGGTCTGATCCATGTGACTCTGTATCAGCCTTTTTATTATCTACCAAGAACAGATGTACGTGCACATATGCAAAAAAAGACCATATTGCTGTGTCTGGGGGCGTGTGACCCTGTGGTAGATATTGCAGATGTTTATTGTGTAGTGCACCCTTTGGCGTAAAAACTCTCCCTGCCTGCCGGGGGAGAAAACAGTCCTGTGGCTCAGGTTGAGATGGTTTGTTGTATTAAGAGGGTGACTCAGTAGGATGCTCTCTTTTTCCCTTCTATCATGGAAATGTATATTTGTTCTCTCTTTGTGTAGCTTCTCAATCTGAAATAAAAATCACCCTGAATAGAGTTCTTGTTTCCATCTTTGTTTGGAGACGACCAAACCTTTTATCTGATCAACTTTGCATAGGCAGCTGGGTGTCATGCTGGACCAGGCTCATTGGGCTCTGTCACCCAAGCAAACTCTCCTTTGGAAATACCCCAGAATGAGAATTGTGTAACTTGGTGTTAGGGTCCACTCTCCTAGACTGTGCCCTTTGCATCACTGATTATTGGTGTATGGCTCCATTTAACCCCTTCCCCTGGAGCCCAGGGCAAGCCTACACAGAGCTGCATTTCTCCAAGCCCTCTGCACAGGCTTTGGGAGAGCCCAGATCAGTAGGTATTTTTTATTGATGTGTGCCATACTGGAGTAGAAGGGCTGACAGAGAGACCTGCTGCCAAGCAAACAGACTTTGCTCCTTGGAGGAGGATTGAGAAGTGGGAGAAATCATCTAGCAAATCCTTTGTGGTACGCAACCGGGCCGGTAAATTCATGGTGATTTTGCATTTGACACACACAGTCAGTCTGAGCAACATGCTGGTTCCAGAATCAAGGGCCTGGGTTTGCTATCAAAGTGGGTTTGACACAACTTTTCCACTCATACGTCTCTGTAGGGTAGATTTTATCCTGAGACGCACAATGCAGAACATCACAAATCCTGAAGCAAATCTACCATGTAAGTGTAGTTTGGTTAGTTTCAAGCATTAAATTCTTGCCCCAGAACTAATAAACAAGGATGGAAAATTTGCAAGAATTGCAAGCACCAGAAGAAAGAAGTATAGTTTGAAGTACCTGCCCATGTATGACCTACAAATTGTGACTGGTATTGTGGTTTAGTATGTGAATTTAATGAAACCATCAATGTAGAGGTTTCCAAAAAGCCTGTCTGACCCCATGTTTGTGTCTTTGCCTTCTTTCTTCCTATCTGAAATGCCGAGAAGAGCAGCAAGCTAACAGAGATGTCCACTTGAACCTTGGCCTGTAGCCATTCAAATGTCAGCTTTGAATACAGAGATGGCTGCTGCCTAAAACAGGTTTTCTGAAATCATCTGAGGTAAGTGGTGGTTGTCAGAACTGTAGTGCCTTGCCATTTGAAACACATGAAGTTTTATGAGACTCATGGAAAGATGTGGAATGACTGCTTGTCTTTAATGAAAACTGAGCTGAGTCTTAGACTGAGTCCCAGCTGACTCAAGCCAGACATTATAAGAGCTTGCAAGGCATTATTACACATAAAGTTTATTCCAGTATTTCAACAAAGAGATAAAAGTTGGAAGAAGTTCTAATTAAAGTTCAATAACTTCTGTTTTTCTACCACCACTGACCAATCTGGCCACATGCTTCCCAATTTCTAGTAATTTCATCTTTTTTTTTAAGAGGAAGAGAGTTTTGGGGACAATGCTTCTTGCTTCTTCCTTCCAAAAAGCTCTAGGCAGGCGACACACATTTGCCTAGTTCACATGAAGAAAAGCAGTTAAAAATAAATTTATAACAAGAACTGCTGCTATTGTTGTAACTTAATATTTGCAAAGGAAATCCAATTATGGCCAAGGATCAGATTAGTCCTTTCCTTTTTTTTTTCATCCCCAGTTTGTCTGATTAAGATAGATATAATTATACGGAAGTGCTTTGGGAGTTAGTTAAACAGAAGACAACGCCATCTTGTTCTGCTGTGAAATGAATGGTTTGAGTCAAACAGTTTGTGTGGTACAGCTGCGCTAACAGGTCATCTTTAAAATACGTAGGTTGAGGTTAGCTTGTCGAAAACCAAATCTGCTGTCTTCCCATTATGAGCATTCAAGCGAACATGCGAGTACATTGTACCTCTCAAGAGTCTCGTGAGCTGTGATGTGCATGGAAATAGGTTGGCGAGCGTACAGCTAACTTGCTGTTCTTGAAAGTTATTGCATCTTGGATGTTAGGGTCAAGCCGTCATGCTGTGGAAGATACCTGTGGTTTTAAACTGGTCAGGTAGGGCAGCAGCTGGAATTTATTTCCACATTTCAAAAGTTATCCTCATGATCGTAAGGGTTGGGTTTATCAAAATAATATGCCAGGGATCAGACAAATTACAAACTGGCTCTGAAACCTAGGACCAGAGATGCAACGCAAAGCCACTCCACAGGTTTGGGTAACAAGACCTTGCCATCTCCACAGGACAGTGATCAGCAATGCGATGTAAATTACTGTAATTACTTTGTCACCAAAACATGTACACAATCAGGCAGATCTGGATTCTCTTCATCGTGCTGTGCTAGACTGTAATTAGATGTCGATGCCTACAGCTACTAGAGTTTGAGGGAGGCCAACAAACATTCGCAACTCAAATCTCACAAACCGAGTAGGTTCCAACCAACAGCAACCAAATCGCTCAGATTAAGCTTCTCTGGTACTGCATCATCAATCAGCTCAAGTAATTTGACTCTGAGCATCCTGAAGGCACCAGGCTTTGTCCTTTTAGCAGTACCATTCTCGCTGAGGTAGGAAAGCCCTGTGGCCAAACTCAGTATGAGATCTTACAGAAGGGGAACATGGTATTTATTTACGTTTTAAGCTGGTTTTACCCACCCACACGCATTCTCTTATAGTTTTCATTCACTCGTTCTCACAAGCAACAAGACATGGTTGTTCAAGTGGTCTGGCCCTAATAGCTTACATGCAACATACACATCAAGGGATGATGGCTGTCAAATCTTCACTAAACCTACCGGTTTTTGGGACTGTTCTTTGATAATCTTTAAGCATCGATAGTTGTTTTGTGGTGATCCTTTGCTACAGTCTCTCTTCCTGCTAGGCTGCCAGGAGAATGAATGGAAGATGTGATATGCTGCCATCCTCCTCTTATCAGAGAGGAGGCTCTTTCATGAATGAGTTGTGTGCGCTATGGTCTTTTTGGTGTGCACACCTTCTGGGCTTGACAAAAACAACATAGTCTCAATTTTTTTGGTGAAAATAGTGTCATTTGTTATGAATACAAGGCATCCTTAACCTCTCTGCTGCTCTGCTATTTCTTCTGATGCTTACATAAACAGATTTTCATTCATACCAATCCCAATATTTATTTTACAAATGTCTGCACTGACAACTGGTTCCTGCAGATCCCAGCTCTGGTTTTGAAGGGCTTCTTGGTTCTGCTCAGGTCAACATACAAATGACAAAGGGTCCAAGACATGCCAGCAGTTAGAATGCAAAAGAAATCCCTCACATTCCCCACTGAAAGCAGCAGTAAAATCTCACCTTTAAAAAGTGAAATTAATCCAAATTTTTCATTGTCTATTATAATTCACATTAATCAAAAGCTGCTACCACCTCTTGACCATCTGGCTCCTATTTATTTCACAGCAACATGTCACCTTCATCCAACAAGAGGAAAGGCGAAGCGCCTGGACCACACCAACTCCATCCCGTTCATCCGTCTCTGCACCACGGCACTTAGCCCTGATCTGCAGCTGTGTGGGTGTTTTAGAGCCTGGACAGAGGTAAGGAGATGCTTTGGCGGGATATGGAAATCTGAAACACCTGCCTTTGTGGCTGGGTCTCCTGTTGAGGGCTGTCTGGCCAGGCAGTTCTTGGTGTGATGGGGACATCGTGTGGCCAGAAAGGAGAAGTGCAATTTCTGGTTGACAATTTTCCTGGGCTTAATCCTGCCACTCTGTCCAGCTGAGCAACCGAGTGGTAAAGAGATGAAATTGCCCAGCTGCTAGCACTGGGGTTCATTATTCTGCGCTTCAGTGTTGACACTAAAATAGCTGTGACTCTAGTTCTTCCTCCGTTTTTCATTAGTTCTGCTTTATGTGTTTTATTCGTCATCTCTCTTGGGTGTGCTTAAGTCATATTTTCATATGTGCTTCTCTGAAATCAGGAAGAAAAAGAAGCAGCTACCACCTTTAGGAAATATTTCTACCACTTCCAGGAACTAATTAATAATAGTCCGGTACTAGCAATGAAGATCTACAAGAGTGAGGGAAATTTTGCAGGCTTTTGATGAGTCTTTAAAGATGTTGTTTAACATCTTTGTCAGCAACACAGACAGTGGGATCGAGCGCACCCTCAGCAAGTCTGCTGACGATGCCAAGCTGTGTGGTGCGGTCAACTCGCTGGAGGGAGGGCCATCCGGAGGGACCTGGACAGGCACGAGAGCTGGGCCCCTGCAAACCTCACCAAGTTCAACCAGGCCTGGTGCAAGGCTCTGCACATGGGTCAGGGCAATCCCAAGCACAAATCCAGTCTGGGCGATCAGTGGATTGAGGGCAGCCCTTCAGAGAAGGACTTGTGGGTATTAGTGGATGGAAATCTGACTATGAGTCAGCAATGTGCACTCGCAGCCCAGAAAGCCCAACCGTATCCTGGGCTGCATCAAGAGCAGTGTGGCCAGCAGGTCAAGGGAGGGGATTCTCCCCTCTATGCCACTCTGGTGTGACCCCCCCCCCTGCAGTGCTGTGTCCAGCTCTGGGGCCCCTAGTGTAAGAAGGACATGTACCTGCTCGAGTGGGTCCAGAGGGGGCTACAAAGATGATCGGGGGTCTGGAGCACCTACCCTGTGAGGACAGGCTGAAAGAGTTGGGGGTCTTCAGCCTGGAGAAGTGAAGGCTCCGGGAAGACCTTATAGTGGCCTCCCAGTATTGAAAGGGGCTAGAGGAAAGATGGGGAGGGACTCTTTATCAGGGAGTGTAGGGATAGGATGAGGGGTAATAGCTTTAAACTGGAAGAGGGAAGATTTAGATTAGATACAAGGAAAAAATTCTTTCCTGTGAGGGTGGTGAGACACTGGAACAGGCTGCCCAGAGAAGCTGTGGCTGCCCCCTCCCTGGCAGTGTTCAAGGCCGGGTTGGACAGGGCTTTGAGCAACCTGGGCTAGTGGAAGGTGTCCCTGCCCATGGCAGGGGGGTTGGAACTGGATGATCTTTAAGGTCCCAACCCAAACCATTCTGTAATGCTGTGTCTCTCAAGACTTCATAAAGAAGCTAAAGCAACATGGCTGTGTTTGAACCTGCTTATTTAGACACTACTAGTCCAGCTGAATGACTGGATTCTTCAGGGGCCTACTGTAGGTCCAGGACTATAAGTAGTTGATTAGTGAAGCAAATGTTGGAACTGAGAAAAATCTGCAGGTCCCAGCTGGAGGAGAAGGTCTGGGAACATGGGAAAGATCAGGGCTGAAATTCATACCAACACTGGAAAAACTGAGAGAAGGTCTGGACATCAGAGACTGCAAAGAATTAATCTAGATGAGAGTAATTAACTGCACTAGTTCTGGTGGGAAATCGTAGATTAAGGAGCAGGATCAGGAAGTTACGAGCAGTCAGAAGCATGAGTCAAATGCCCTGCACTGTGAATAAGGCAGATACTGTACCAAGGTGTGTAAACAGGAACATAGCCTGGACTACCATACCAGTTTTGCCTAATCATAGCCAAGCCCGTGCTGGAGTTTTGGACTGGTTTTAGGTGTGGAGCTTCAAAGGAACATGACCCAAAGAGTGAGAATCAAGAGGAGAACAAGGGAAACGGTCCAAGATGTGGCAATCCTGACCTCTAGGGAAAAGTAAAGGGTTGTTAGCCTCAAGAGGAGAAGGACCCCTCTGTACAAACACCTTTCAGAGAGGGGTTAGGCAGAGCAAGTGCACAGTGAGCAGAGTCCTGAGCAGTTTGTACGAAGATGGCTCCTGCCCAGAACCATGGGTGAGAGACTTGCCAGCCAGCCTGTCCTTGAGCAAGGAATGTGGCACTGTCTGGTTGCAACATATGTGTTTTTATAAATCAGTGCCTGAGGAATTTTAACACAGGAGAGGAATAATGTCAATCACTTTGATGTAGACAACAGAAGCAAAGGTGGCTGTGGCAGCTTCTTCCCACCTTGATGATAACACTGGAAAATAGGCAGGTGTATTAACAGGTTACACGTAATATTAACTCTCTGGCTATCAGAGGCACAGCATCAGAAATGGAATAATTTTCCAAATGCAGGCAAATCCTCCCCCCAGATCATGTCATACTGCTGGCCGAAAGATGGCAAAGTGATTACAACCAGTTTTTCTTTTCACTGCAGTACTCTATTAATATTGCTAGCAATGCCCTGGGAACAAATAGGTCAGGTCTAAGCCCTGCATTTGCTGACATCTCATCCATCCCAAACACTTGCATTGTGAGACTGAAATTTGATGCCAAAGACGGTGCAGATGCTATGCAAGAGCATATGGTGCACATCCAGGCATCAGGTTTCATCACAGAGTGTTAACTATCTGGTTTGTAGTGTGAGACCATTCAAGGTAGGAAGAAACGACAAACTGATGTGTCAAAAACTTTGGATAACAGTACATGATCAGTTATAGGCATATTAAAGTGCTGGATACATACAACTGGTGCTCCTGACATCCGGTTCTGTACAAAACTATGGATATTCCCACCAAGAAGGTAGAAGTTTTTGAAGAAAATTGAGTCTTCCTATCCCAGCTTCTCGTATGCTAGAAATGTACCACTTCCAAATCTGATGATCCTAAGCAAGCTCTACTTCACATAATCGATATGGGGATTACTGCTGAATTACTGCATCCACAGATGCAGGGAAATCATTTGTCTTTGCTGGAGAACCTTCTTGCTGAAAAACACAAGGTTGAAAGAATCCTGAGGTCTCAAACCAGCAAGAGAATATCCGTGTTAGTCTTTGCAAGCCTCGAGTGACTTTGGGTGGGAGTTTGGCTGGGTTTGGCCCTGTATTATACATCAAATAAGCTAGTTTCTCTTCAGCAAAGTTCCTATCAAAGAGGGCCAGATGCCAGTGGAAGAAAATTGGTATCATTTCCCTGAATTTTTAAAATAATCTCTCCTTTAGATCACCAGTTTATTCCCCCCTTGTTTACTGACACCCTCTCAGCATGAGCCCAAGGAGAGGGGAAAGATTTTGTGGCGCTCTGGCTGTTCTTGTAGACATCCTGGCATTTGTTTGATCGGAGATGGAACAGGACGCAAACCTTTCCTGCTGGGGCTGAGACCGCAGCCGAGTGCTATTCAGCCCTGAGAACAATGTCTGGCAGCTTGCAAGTAATTTAAACAGCTAAAAACAGCCGAGCCTGGGTATGAATCATGACCCATCCATGTTTGCTTCAGCCTTCTGACTCGCCTGAAATCAGCACTGCCTCTATTGGCAGGCAACTGGCTCCCTGGAGAATAAGCAATAAACAACATTTAAAGAGAATTTTTCTTTAAAGAAAAAGGGCTTTGCCTGCATGAATTCCAACAAAAAGCTGACTCTCAAAAGCGTGCATCAGAGACAGAGGGATGTGCAGCCCTCCAGAAGACTTGCTATAACATTCATCATATAAACTTCAAATACTGAAATATTATGCAGTAACAGGGATGATGTGGGCTTTTTCTTAGCTGTGAGTTCTTCTGAGAGCACTGTACCATGTTATACCATGGTGTTACAGCTCTGCTTTTTGAAGCAGCCCCAAAAAAGTTACTCCCACTCTGTTTCTCTAGAGAGAAAAAGCAAGATTCTCCAGGATGGTAACTGGGGCTGGTTCCATTGAGGTCAATAGAATAAACCCGGCTCACAGCAGCTGGGAACCTGGCCCATAATAGACAGGGTGGCAGAGCTGAAGCACGCTGTGGGGCTGAGGAGTGTGGCCAGCGCACTGAAGCACTAGCCCAGGGACTTGGGCTACCTGTGCTGTTCCCCTCACCCTGCTGCCAGCCTGCTGAGCAAAGCCGAGATGTCTCTTTGGTCCTTCACGGCCTAAAGCTGGCAGCAATGTCATTCAGATAACTGACCTCTAAGAAATCTTAGTGTTATCTAAGAAATAAGCTTCGGGAGCAGATGATGCAGAAAAAGAACAATCAGCCTATGGATATAAACAAGAGGAAAGGTCTGTATTTTCTGTGGGACATGGGCACATGTCAGGATATGGCTGCTCCATCCACCAAAGAAGGTTCTGGCTGCGTACAAACCCCCGAGCAGCCTGCTGCAAAGCATGGCCAGAGGATCTACCCAAAAAGCTGCCCAAAGGGCAGGGCATGGCTGGCAGCTGGCCCTCGAACACACTCTGCTACATCAGAGGGACGCCCTGCACTTCCTCCAAAAAGAGTCTTTGCCTTGTGCTTGTAGGATGCTGAAATCCATTTGCCATTCAAATCTAGCCATTGCTCCTGCAATACCATATTTAGATGGTTTCCCATCCCAGAAACAGCGCAGGAACACCCAGAGAGGAGCGGAGGCTGCCAGTGAAGAGCTGGGCCCTGAGCAGGTCAGCAGCATTGCCAGCAGGGACAGGGAAGGGATCTTAACCCCTGTACGCAGCACTGGTGAGGCCACACCTCGATGACTGGGTGCAGTTTTGGGCCCCTCACTACGAAAAGGCCATTGAATGACTCGAGCATGTCCAGAGAAGGGCAACAAAGCTGGTGCAGGGTCTGGAGCACAGGTCTGATGGGGAGCGGCTGAGGGAACTGGGGGTGTTTAGTCTGGAGAAGAGGAGGCTGAGGGGAGACCTCATCGCCCTCTACAGCTACCTGAAAGGAGGGTGCAGAGAGCTGGGGATGAGTCTCTTTAACCAAGTAATAAGCAATAGGACAAGAGGTAATGGCCTCAAGCTGTGCCAGGGCAGGGTTAGATGGGCTATTAGGAATCATTTCTTTGCAGAAGGGGTTGTTAGGCGTTGAAATGGGCTGCCCAGGGAGGTGGTGGAGTCCCAATCCCTGGAGGGATTGAAGAGTCGGGTTGACCCAGCACTGATGGATCTGGTGGAGTTGAGAACGGTCAGTGTGAGGTTAATGGTTGCACTGGATGATCTTCAAGGTCTTTTCCAGCCGAGATGATTCTGTGATTCTGTGATACACGGGAGAAAAGGGCTGTATGTAGGAGAAAAGGAAACACCCTAAAGTTGCAACAAGCCCGTCAAGGGCACTGGAAGTCACACTACTCCAGCGACAGCAGCGCCCGCCGCTCCCGGAGGGCTCAAGTCCCCGGTGGCAGCGGCTGATTTGCTCGGCCAAGAGCCAGGAGCGGTCCCGGAGCAGGGAGGCCGCTCCCCGCCCAGCGCCGGGTCAGAGCTGGGGGCAGCGCCGGGGGCAGCGCCGGGCCGCGCCGCGGGGCGGGGCCCAGCGCCACGCTCCGCTCCCATTGGCTGTCGGGCCGTAAGGGCGACCCTGTGGACGTGGCGACCCCCGTTCCCATTGGCTGGGACGCGGGGCGGGGGGCGTGGCGGCGCGGGCGGCGGCGGCCTGCGCACGGTAGGTGCGGGCCGGGGGCTCCCGGGGGCGGCGGGGGAACAGAGGAGCAACTCTGGGTCTTGTCGTGGCCGCCCGCGGGGCGGAGTGTGGGGGGAAGCGGGCGGCTTTCCCTGTGGAAGCCCGTGGCGCGTTGCCTCCGTGTCTCCAGCAGTTCAGGGCGTCCCTCGGGTGCGGTGCCTCCCCGGCTCTATTGACTTTATTTGGGGATTTTTTGGTTAATCTGCCGTTTTTTCAGCTGCGGGAAAGGCTTTTCGGGCGGAAAGCATGCGAGAAAAGGAGCAAAAAAATACCAAAACTCAGATCCCGCAGGCCTGACAGGCAAGAGCAGTGTGTTTTTTCCCCAAAACAGCAACAACAACAAAAACCTTCCCAACAAAACCAGAGCTGGTGGGAGACGGAAACTCGATCAGCGTCTGCTGCCCTGGTTGAACTCTGCCAGCCAAGTGCTTCCCACGGGCGGTGGGATGTCTCTGGTTGGGACAGAGCTCTCCTTGTCTGCTGGCTTTTGTGCGACTCTTTGGCAGGCAGATTTCTTTTGACGACATGAAAATGTTCAGGGATCGCTTTTCTGGAGAGATCCCCATGGACCTTCCCTATTGAAATGAATGAAAACAGCCACTGTCTGCTGTTAGCTAAAAAAAACGGCCGCGGGTACCGTTTCTGTGCCGCCCCATCGCTGGTGAGGGCTGGGCTGTAGCAGGGGTTTCTGGTCCCTTTCCTGTGGTTTTAAGGCCAGTGGAAAGTTTCCACTGTGCCTAAAGCTGTCGCCGTACATCCCTCTTTGGAGCTGTGTTGGTCTTCCCCAAGGATTTGGGCAGCTTCTTCCCGTCGTGAGGGTTAATCTCGATGGGAAATGGTGAGAAGCCTTGTTTTCTAGATGCTCTTGTAGTTGGGAATTGCACTTAGTGACATCAGCATTTTCACTGTTTTTAAAGATGACTTTTTGCCTGATCGCTCCATGTAGGGAATGTGTGTGACTTCCCCATCTACTTTGCACCCAAATGTGGTTGGATGTCCAACTCCACCTGAAATTAATTGAAATTAGCTGCCTGAACTAGAGACTTTTGACAATGGAGTGAAATCTCTGAATAAGCGGATTTACTCTCACTTGTGCATACTGGCAGGTTTCCTTGTTTCTCCTTAGCTTCCAGTTCTCCAGTCTGGAGACTTAATGAACCGGTAAACCAGCATTTGGTCTTTTTTTAGACCGATGGCATTGTAGAAATGTATATCACTGCATGCTGCATCCGTAAGATCAACAGATAGTCTTGAAAGTTGAGAATAGTTCAACCTTTGTGTTCCTGCATATGGTTACAAAAATAATAGATGGGTTGTTACCTTTTTTTTTTTTTAAATCTTGCTTAACACAAGTTTTTCAGATTTAAAGGTCAAGTTTATATATGTTTTTTTATAATTGTGTTTACTGGGCTGACTGACACATGACTCAAGCCACTAAATCTGGTGGAGATAATGATGTTCAACATCACTTTGAAGTTAATGTGCCATCTTCTTAAAAGTGAAGAGGTACCGAGGTCAATCATTAATTACTGCACATTCAGTTTAAAACTTTAAAGTTTGCTTTGATGCCTTGTTAAGCTTTTCTTTCTTTTATGTATTTTTTTTAATCACTACCAAGCAACAGAACAGATTGTTGAAGCATTTATGTCCCAAGCTATGGGTGTCCAGTGCCCTCCTCTCTATTAAGATTTATATTTACTGGACAGTTTGGATGTACAGTGCTGCCAGAACATGCAAGGAGGGATTAGAGCCAGTGAGATGCCTGTTCATGTCATGATAATTAGTGATGATCTCTGCTGGATCACCTGCTTCTTGTCACAGAGGAAAGCACCCAAAATGGTGAATTTGAAGCAGGCTCTTAGGCTCTGAAATGGATCCTGGAATTTAGTATGCAGTAGCTTACAATTTGTCGGCCCGGTGGCATTTTGCTCATTAGGTTTTGGTTGGAGGAGGAGGAATCCAATCAGTGAGCATCGTTTCTCCTTGCGGCCAAGGCCCTGGCTTTTAAAGCTGGTAAACAAATACATCTCGGGGGGTTTTCTGAGCATTTAAATCACCTGGATTTGGCATTTGATTCGCTGATAATTGCTTGTCTGATTCTCTAAACAAAATTAATTCAGAGGCACTGAATGGGAGTCAGTGAGTGCTGGCCAGTAACAGGGGGCTGCCTCCTGGGGCTCGGGAGACCTCTGGCCTTAAAATCTGTGTGGTGTGTAGGTGAAGAAATCAAACACATGCTCTGTAGGAAACACACCTGTGTTCAGGAGTGGTTTGAGTTACTCTTTCTGTTTACATCAGAAATCTACCTTTTGTTAAACAAGATATATATGCTTACATATATTTGAATGATATTTGTTGTATAATATTTAGGGAATTTAGCAGGTGTAGGTTTATCAGTTACATTTATTGCAATTACCATGTGTTTTTGTTTGGATATACAGCCTTTTTGGGGGCGAAAAGGAGAGCAGTACCATTGATTTTAGGATAGCATGATGTGCATAGGGTTGTCTCTGTCAGCTACTTAAGCAATCACGTGGGTGAGTCGAGGTGTTGGCAGGCACACGGCTTGTGTGGAAGGCTGGGAGGGCCCAGGATTTACTCGCCCTCTCTGCAGCTGCTGCCCTGCTGAATATAGCTGCTGGGCAGTTGCACGGGCTGCCGGCGCCTGGGGAGGGGGAAGGCAGCTGCAGTGCCTGCCACGGGTTGTGCTGGGGGTTCGGTCTCCCCTGGAGACCCGGTGCATCACCCCGCTGCTCTTTGTTCTGTGCGTGGGCTCTGCTTGTGGGAAAAACCCCTGTCGCCGGAGGGGTGGATCATAATATGAGATCGCGACAAAAGAGCTGACAGAGGGTGTGAGTATCAACTTGTTTCCCACTTCCAAGTATTGTTTGGGAATACTTTCTTTCCTCCTTTTTTTTTTTTTTTTTTTAAATTTCTTTTCAAGTTGAGTTTGCTGTTGATGCTCCCTTGGCTGGCCTCTACATTGCCATCCCGATGCTAACTGGGTAGTAACCACTCTGCTGATGTTTTCTTAATGCTGGCACCCTGGTTTGGGCTGGAGTTGCTGGAAGAGGCTTCGGTATTGCTGGTCCTCTGAGGATGCCCTGCCTGGGACCCAGCAGAGCAGAGCCTGTGCATGAGGATTTGGGCAGCGCCAGTTTTGATGCTCTGAGGGGGTCCCGCAAGGTGTCATTTACATTGAGAGTATTTTTGAGTCCTGCTAGCTCGGTGAACACAGGCAGAGGCGCTCAGCTCTGGCTGGTTTTTGTAAAACAAGATCTCCTGTGTGCTGCTGTATTGGGTCGCCTTGATTTGGCCTATTGGTTGTCCTGCTGCAGCGTGGGCAGAGAGAGAGTGGTGGTGGAGCATCTCCGTGTGTGGAGCACCCGGGGTTCAGGCTCTGAGAATAATATTTCATGTTAGAAGGATTTGCAGCAAGGTGCAATGGGCTTGGCTGTACAGCACGCTTGAAACTGTGTCATTGGTTGTGCAATCATTTCCATTAATTTCACAAAGAGTTAATTTCATGAATTGAGACAGAAGCTACAGAGCTAAGTGCCAAGTTTGGGTTTTACAGCCTCCTACCACCCCCTCTCATTTTTTATATATACTTCTCACTTCTGGGTGGCTTCCATTTCAAGGTTTTGAAACCCTCAGCTTTCTACCCCAACAGCCTTCTGGGCTCAGCCATACTAATAGGTGCTTTACATCCTAGTTAACAATGTCTCATTTGGGCCCAGTAACCTCATGGTGCAAAAACTGTTTGTGAGATTGGCCATTAATTCAGGAGAGAGTTGCGCTGTGCCGGAAAGGTGTAAACTACAGGTTTGTTCTCAGTGCAGCCAGAGCTTTAATAGATTTTCCCTGGGTGTCATGTCCTCAAAACCAGAAAACGCTGCTGAGACACGAAGGTTTGCTCTTTCCTCTGTCCCACTTGACACACTGAGATGCAACTTTATGATTTTTGGGGTCTGACTCGGAGCATGCTTAAGCTCTTCGTTATTAGAGATACCCAGTTTCTTTACTTGGCCTGGAGACAAAGAGGAGATGGTGAGTTGCTGCTACCACGTGTTGTGTATTTCAGAGAGCCTGAGGCTCATCATTGTCTTGCTGAAGTTCCGTCCTGATGGTGGATGTGGGGAAGTCAGCTTCTGGAGCCTCGCTGAGTGGGAGGGCTGAGGGCGATGGTAGGTGGGACTGTGCAGATGTGGAGATGGACTACCCAGAGCTGGCTGACAGCCTGCACCAGCTTTTAGGGGCAGAGGAAGCCAAGCCCTGCCTGCAAGGAATGGAGAACGTGGCAACGAGCAGACGTAGTTCCCTGGTCACTGGTGTTACCCAGGGAGGCTCGAGCTACCACCGAGAAGCATCTTCGGCATCTGCATCCAGATTTCCCGGAGCAAGAACAAGCCTCTCGGAGACAGAGACATTAATTTATAGAGCCGCTGATGGCGGCGATGGGCCTCGTCGCGTCAGCCACCGGTTCCTCTCCTCAGAAGAGCAGCAGGTGAGAGGGTTGTATGTACAGGGGTTGCTGCATCACCGGGAGGTCCCAGCCAAGGCGGGGATTTGTTTGTCTGGGCTGTCCTAGCAAGGGCTTTCCGTCTCCTCCAGCCAGTGTGCCCACCCCAGCCCTGGCCTAAGCGGTCTTGGGGGGAATGGCTTGGGCTCCGGCACCTGAGCTGTTGCCTCTATTCCGGTATTGCCGCCGTGGAGCTGGAAAGTTGCTTGGGATGGGGCTCCTTAATTAAGTACCTCTTGCTGCCCAATGACTCACACAGCTTCCCAAGCCCTCGGGATGCCTTTCCTTAAAAACAAGCCCCGCTCCAGGCAGCTGTGTACTGTCCCGCAGATGGAGCAGAGTTCCCCTTCCAGCGTCTCCCATGGCGGGTCTGAGGCTATCTGTTTTATCACCATGTCCCAGGACAAAGGGATCTTTTGTCTGGATGTAATACTTCATTTTATGCGTCTCTCTCTCCCTTTCCTTTTTCCCTGGGTCCTTGAGCAGGTGAAGGCATCGGGCTGTTGGGAGCCAGTGTCCAGCCCTCCCAGCCGGCGCAGCTCTGCCGGGGAGAGCATCCTCGCTGGCAGCTGCCACGATGCCCGCGCCAGCCGGCCGAGCCAAAGGCTGGGACCTCAATCCCCATTTTCCTCCACCCCGGAGCTTCTGCGACCCCAAACCCCGCCCAGCCCTGAGAGCGCCCTGCGGAGCCGCTCCGCATTGAGCTTCTCCACTCTGTCCTCAGAAGAAAACGGCCTCTCCAAAGAGCCATCCCGCAGCTTGGCAGCCAGCACGGACGTGCCTTCTCCCGCGGCCATGGCCGCTGGGGACCTGTGCTGTCGGTGGGGTGTGGCGGAAGGCAGGGCGCCGCGGCCACGCAAACCCTTCGGTCCTCTGCTTGGCAACCACCCAACCGCGGAGCGCGTCAGAGGGATGTCATCTTACCAAGCTGATTACTGGGCCTGCGCCATCCCGGATTCGTTACCCCCATCTCCAGACCGTCACTCGCCCCACTGGAACCCCAATAAAGAATATGAGGACTTGTTGGATTATGCTTATCCACTGAAGCCAAGATACAAGCTGGGAAAAATGCCGGAGCCTTTCCTCCATGACTCAGGAATAGGTTTGGACAGCTTTTCTGTTTCCCCTGAGGGCACATCGAGGTCCACCAGCATCTACAGCCAAGGTGGGCAGGCTCGGGGAAGCAGAGAAAATGGGCGCTGGGGGTTCGTGGCTTCTGCAGAGAGGTTCTCCACCCTGATGCCTGGAAAAAGAGGCTGCTCGGAGGCTGGCTCGTCCTATGAACCGTCAGCTGCTGCAAAAACATCCTTCGCAAAGAGTACTTCATCTTGTCCTCTGAGAGGTTTTGCTAAGGATGTAACGACAGAGGCAGCTGGGCTGGGTTCGTTTGGGCACCCTGCTGCAGATGGGAGACGCTGGTGTACCAGAGGGAGCCCCTTCCCAAACTACAAAGGGCAGGCGAATAGCACCATTAATAGGTTTTTACCTACAACGCAAGTGCTCCCCCTGAGGCAAGAGTGGGAGAGTGATGAAGAATTTCTCTCCCTGCCTCCAAGACTGCGGGAGCTGGAAAGGCTGGCTCAGTTTTTGAACGATCTTTCCTTAACTATAAGGATCCCCAGGCATAACGAACATGACCTTCCACGTCACAGTGACATCAGGCAGCCCCTTTCATCTCTGTTGTCTCCTTTCAGGGAAGCAGGTGGTAGGGACGAAAGAGGGAATATTGAGGATTGCGCAGGGCTGCAACACCCCTGCAGCTCTCGAAAACCCAGCTGGGGAAACGCTGAATCGTGTGGCCAGATCCATAGGGATCCTCTGTGGCGGCTTCATCTACCGACCGGTCTCAGGGACACATTGGATGGGACGTACCTACATGAACCACGGGTCAGGGGACATCCGAAGAAGAGCCAGCAGAGCGAGTCCCTTGCCCAGTGCATTAAGGTAGGCTGAGACCAGAAATAAAGATTCTTATGGGAAGATCTCGCATAAAATGGTACTGTATTTATGGCACAGTTAATTAAGGCTTCCCCTTCTGCAGAATGTTCGGTGTCTGGCAGCTGGTGGTAATTTTTGCACGAGGCTCACCAGAGCAGATTAATTTCTTCTGGTGGAGCAAGAGCCCATCTCGCTTTTGCCAGGGCTCAGCGTCACCGGGCTGGGCTCAGTGGGAATGTGGCGCTTGGCTTCCCCCAGCCCACCCATCCTGCAGGGCCACTGCACTGGGGGGAGCTGTGAGAGCTGTGTTTGGGGCTGGACCAGCATGAAACCCAGCGTTTGCTGCCTGCCCTATCACTCTGGCAATTCAATGTGGCATGGCCAGCCTTTCCCTTCAGCCTGGGCTCGCTCATCTTCCGCAGAGTAGGTCCTACTTAACGGTATAATAAGGCCAGGCAGAACTGGTGGGGTTTCTCTGAGGTTTCCTGGTTATTTTGTGAATTTTTACTTTTTGGGCAAGCGGTGCCTCATGACCATCCTGGCACTGGTGCCATGCTTCCCGCCTTCCCCTCCATCTTCTTCCCTGCCCCAGCCCCGGGCAGAATTTGGAAATGATGCTGAGCTGTTTGCAAGCGAATAATTGTTAGTATGCATGTAGCTGCAAACACCAGTGCAACTCTTTCCCCCTCTTGTATGGGAATAACTCTGCCAATTTAAAATGGGTCAGCGTTAGGGGTGCATCTGTCACCCCAAATTACAGTACCAGGGAGAAGCAACTTGGCTTTATAGCAAAACCCTGACCGCAGAGCAGGAGCAGGGCTGGAGTCTGACTTCAGTGAGAGCAGAGACCCCTGGGTTTTGTGCAGCGTCTTACAAAAATAATCCCTTACTGAGAAGCTTTAAAAATAAATGAAAGCACTTAATTGAACGAGACACACCCCTGGGGAAAAGCAACTGCAAATTAACTTGCACAGCTCTGCTGGAGGAGGAGGGAGTCTCTTCCGCTGGGAGGTGGTGGAGGCAAACCCCTTCCTTCAGCCTGGGTGCCACTGGCTTCTGACACCTCTCAATAGCAGCTATTTCATTGGTGCCCCTCAATCCTTGCCACACTGTGGTTTTGGGGTGTGTTTGGGGGTTTAATTCGCTTTTTGCTTTTTGCTTTTTTTTTTTCTGTTGACCCTTGGTTTCCCCAGCTTAGGGATGTTTGTGTGCTGGGGGGAGGTGGGCATCACCAGCCCCATGACAGGAACGCAGGAGAGATCAGGTGCTCCCTGAAACACCTATTGCTGTCCCTGCCATACCTTTGTTGCAAAAGTAGAAAAGTAACCCCTTTTGCTATGCTTTGTTAAGTAGATGTTTTGCTGTCAGCTGGAAGAGCTAATTCGTTGGCTGTACAACGTCGCAGACATCACCGACAGCTGGGTACCACCCTCAACAGACACCGAGAGCATGAAGGCATCGCTGCACCGCTGCTTGGTAGGTGTCACCGTCAGCTTTTCCTCCCTGTCTTCGGTGCACAAAGTAAGACACCGCTGGCACATTCCAGGTGGGTGATACGGGGCGCATTGGGTGTGCAAACCTGAATTGAGGAACACTGGGAACCTGTGTGGGGGAAACTGCTCCCCAGACAACCTGCCACAGGTGCTTCTCTTCTAAGAGCCCTTTGAAGCAGCGCTCCTCTTCTTCCCTTCCCAGGAGTTCAGGAAAGACGTGGCTGATCACCGGAGCCTGACGGAGAGCGTGTTGGAGAGGGGAGAAGCTCTCCTTGACTGCATGGCATCGAATTCACCAGGTGAGGAGGAGCACTTGAGCAGGGCTGGTTGTGGACACAGCCAGGGGCGCTGGCTGTAGTGTCTGCCCCCCAAAATCCCTGGCCCTGTGTGTGCAGGGGTGGAAAAGTGGTGGGCAGAGTTCACTGTTCAGCAGCTGTACGGGAACAAAAAGGGTTTCACACCTCTGTTGCTGTCCGGAGACTTGGGAGGTGAGTGGACTTGGAGGTTTGAAGCGATTAGTCCCAAACTGCAGCATGTCTTGACCCTTGCCTTGTGCTGTGCCATCTGTCACAGAATCCTCTCAGTTCGAAAAGACCTTGAAGATCATCCAGTCCAACCATTAACCTCACGCTGACCATTCTCAACTCCACCAGATCCCTCCGTGCTGGGTCAGCCTGACTCTTAAACCCCTCCAGGGATGGGGACTCCACCACTGCCCTGGGCAGCCCCACAACCCCTTCTGGAAAGAAATGCTTCCTGATAGCCCATCTAACCCTTCCCTGGCGTAGCTTGAAGCCATTATCTCTTGTCCTATTGCTTGTTACTTGGGTAAAGAGACTCGCCCCCAGTTCTCTACACCCTCCTTTCAGCTAGTTGTAGAGGTGGATGAGGTCTCCCCTCAGCATCCTCCAGACTAAACCCCCCAGTTCCCTCAGCCGCTCCCCATCAGACCTGTGCTCCAGACCCTGCACCAGCTTTGTTGCCCTTCTCTGGACACGCTCGAGTCATTCAATGTCCTTTCTGTAGTGAGGGGCCCCATCATGGGTGGTGGATGGGTTTCTGCCTCTTATGGGTCCCTTCACAGGTTTTTGTCTTAACTATAGCGTGGTCAGCTCCCACCGGGCTGCAGGCTGCTGTCAGCAGGCAGCTGGGAGATGCTTTTGCCCAGCACGGGGCGTGATTTTCACACCCTGCTCGCACTTGATGCATTCCGGGCAGGTGGCAGCAGCTGATCTGAGGAGACAGCCCCGCCTGGCTGGTGGTGCAGCACACCTGGGGCAGAGACTCTGGGTATTGGGTGCATCTGGCACAAGGGATTTCCAAAGGGCGGGCTATGTCTGCAGTCACCAAAGGGGTGGCGACTTTAGTGGTCGAAGGCTGTGTTACAATGGGCTGTCTTACACAGGCCCCAAGGTTTCCTTTGGGAGCCCCTATTTCTTATCTTCACTCTTAACCTGGAGCCTCCTAGGTTGCTTTTCTCATGCTCCAAACTCTGCATCACAACGTGGATGGGATGAAAATCAGCTTATTGATTTCTAATACCCTATTTTCTTCAAACTTTTGTCCAGGCGAGTGCAACTCTGTCTTACTGCTCTTAGACATTGAACTGTCACATTACTAACAACTCCATCATACCCTTTGTTTTCCAGCTCTGAAAGACACGCTGGGTTTGATTGCAAAACAGTCAGAGGAGCTGGAAACCCAAGCGGAGCACTTGTACGAATCTGTTCTAGCTGCTGTGGGTCCTGCGCAGGGCAAGGATGGGATGGAGGACAAGGGGGTGCAGCAGGCGGCTGCTCAGTGGGTAAGCAGGGGGGAAAATCTGCCTTTCTGTGGCAAGGGGAGGAGAGCAGTGTAGGAAGATAAAAAACTTAGCAAACACTATACATCAGGCTTTATTATTATTTCTTTTAATCTGGTATTTGGAAATCCTAAAAGGAGAAGGCGGCCAGGGTGATCTCAAAATGGATGCCCCATGGTCTGTGTGTCAGGGGAAGAGCTGTGTGTTGGTGAACCAGCTGATGAAACCCAAGAGCGTGGTGAGAGTGACAGCAGCTCCTCAGAGAGACCTGGGGAGCTGGGAGGTCACTGTCAGGCGGTGTCGGGGGTGGACGGACAGACAGCTGTTCTACCAAGATCACTTGCATAGCAGAGGGAGATGGGAAAGGGGTGAGGGGTTTTTTTGTTGGTTGGTTGGTTGTTGGGGTGTTGGTTTTTTTTTTCCTTTTCTCAGTGTAAAATTCTGCTTGCCATGTTGTGGTGGGAAAGGGAAGCAAGCAAATTCAGGTTGTGAAATATGACTAGACCGTTTGTTTGCTGATTTCTTGAACATCTTCCTTCAAATAAAACTGCAGACAGAAGTGTTCTGGGAGGGCATGGCAGGAGGGTGAGCATAAGGGGGTGGAGGGGTGCGTGGTGTTTGAGGGCAGTCAAGGCAGCTGGGTGCTGCCACAGCTCTCGGCCACTCCTGCTGTGACTGGAGTCACTGTAAAACCCTCTATGCGAAACAATCGTGGGTGTCAGCAAGGTGCTGGGGCCAGAGGTGCAGGAAGGCTCCTGACATCATCTGAGCACCAAGAAGTAGGAATTTAGGTACTGCAGGATAACCTTGCCCCCCCCCCCCCCCCCCCCCCCCCCCCGCCACTATCCTCCTACTCCTGTTAGCTCAGGCTGTTGACTTCCCCATGGCCCACTCCACACCTGAAAATTCAGAGCGGCGAAGAGGAAAAATTATTTCCAGTGCTTTAGAGGAGAGTAACAGTATCTTAAGTAGCTTGGGTTTGGTTTTGGTTTTAAATTGCTAAACATATGTAGCTGTATCCTATACGCTAGCAAGTGTATGTGGAGGTGATTTAAATATAGCATAGGAGGTTTTCTTTCTTTCTGCATTGCAGCCAAAGCACAAGTAGCAAACGTAAATCCATTTTATTTCAGGTGCTGCCTCTGTCAGACCTGGGCTTTGTTAGCCAGTCTCGGGACGGCTGAGAAGAATTGCAGCCAGCGCCAAACCACCTCTGCCACCTCTTGCAGCGATGCCAAATAAATACATATGATCACTGTGTTCGGAGTTAGCCACCCCGGGGCTGAGTTCAGGGGGTTTTTTTTGTTTTTTAACCATGGCTTGAGAAAGGCGAGCTGTACAGCAGTTCTTTGGCTACTGGAATGTCTGGTTAATAGTGCTGACTCTGCTGGGGAGTTTTCTCAGTGAGAAATGCACAGCTGGCCTTCTTTTGGTTTGTTTTTTAATGTAGCTTTCCTTTTTTATTGAAGTAGCCTGTTCCATGTATTAGCAAAACATCAGGAACACACAGTTTTTTTAATGGAGTAATCCATAGTATGCTGTGCAACTCACTTCTAAGTAAAGCCCTGTGATTTTAATAGCCATGTTCTCATGTTTTGTTTATGCTCTTCAAAAATAGGTGCTAGAAGCCAAGAAATAGCAACTCCTTCTAGTTCTTGGGAGCAAACTGAACTCATGTTTATAATTACCCTTCCCTGCCAAAGCAGAGCCTATTTAACTTTCAATTTTTTATGCATAAACACAAAGAGCCAGTGTGCTCTCTGAATCTCAGTAAAACAGGTGAGCACGCTCAGGGAAAAAAACACAAGTTATCTACAAACTGCTGTTCCCTGTTATTTGTAGTAGTTTAGTGCTGTGCTGGGTTCCCTGGGTGCAGCATTGTGCCTTTCCCCTCTGAGGGCTGGTGCAGTTCATCACTGCTTGCAAAACATTCAGAAAGGATTTCCAAACCCTTCCTGCAACAGAAAAGAGCAGCTCCGAAGCAGTGTCACAAGTGGCCAAAATGTTACAGCCAACTACAGAATGTTGGTTCTTGGGCTTTAACTAACCTTTAAACTAAGCAGTGATCATCCTGTTCTTGCACAAAATGCATCATTTCCTCCCATTCTTGTGAACAGAACAAAGTGAAGTTTCTGTACTGCACAAGAAGGTGAGAGCATCATTAAACTGAAACAGGTAATTCAGTGGCTCTTTCATCTCTCCCATCTTCCAATTTTTGTCACTGCCAAGTGATAGATCAGTGCAAGTTGAACAAAAAGGCTGAAGTAACTGGTTACAGCAAGAAGCGTGTCAGCAGTTCCTGTACCTACAGGCAGTTGGTGATGCTCAAACACAGCCCAGAGCCAGGCAGGACGGAAGTTACACACAAGTAAACGTTACCTGCTGCCTCTTTGCCACCACTTACAAGGCTTAAGCCTGACCCCTTACATCAAAGATATTTTAATAGCTCAGCTCACAGTGCCCTTGTCCAGGATTTTTAGGCCTGCTCTACCCTCCTTCACACCCCTTGAGCCTGGCAGCCACAGGCTCTAGCACTGAACAGCACAGGACAACAGTCATGACTTAGGGGGAAGAGAAAAAAAATAACCACCAAACAACTGGTGTAGCCCAAGTTGGTTTTGCAATGCTTTTATTACTGTATATATTAACATTGTTTTGGATAGTATGTAGCAGGCATCTTGACATTTAAGTTCATTTGTGCACTTCTCTGAAGGGAAGATGTTTTACCCTCAACACACCTCCTCCTTGTTTGCTTCCTGATCTCTGCAACACTTGCTACTCCTACTGCTCCCGATCTCACCGAGGAGCAAGTCACATTATATAATGAATTATACCAACAAGCACATCTCTAATAGAAAGCACATCACTTTATTGTGAAGGTCTCAAGTGGAAGAGTTCAACTTAACCATGACAATACTTTATGTATTACAATTGCCTGTTGATTTATGCAACTATGTTGAAGAAAGCCGTTAGCCAAAGTCTCCCCCCTGCCCCACCCCCCCAAAAAAAATCAGAGGATATTCGCACCAATTTTAGTTTATACCTCACAACATACTAGGCTATATTTTTACTATCACAGGGTGTATTTACTACTAGGGGAATGTTACATGGTCTTTCAAACATGAGACTATTTACAGAATAGGCTGAACATTTGAGTTTAGATAAAGCTGAACAATTTTACATGTATAGGAAGTGTTATAGGCTAGCTTTCCTGTGGCTTTTAGCTAGACATCAGGCACTAATGATTTGATTAGCTCTGTACAAAGAATCACACACTGTCCAAAACCTCTTGGCTGCTGGTTAGTTCCAAATTGTTTGAGATAGCGCCTACTTTGAGCAACAGTCTGTTGTGGGGCCTTACTGGCCCTGTTTCATCCTTCTGAAGCCTCTATGCATAACGGAATAGAAGCTAAGCTGTCGCACTAAGTCAGGAGAGTACTGATTAAAAGAGGATGGAATTAACAGTATATAGAAAAGACATAACATGGTGGTAGAAAGTTATACCACCTCAAGGTTACACACTGAAGTAATTCCTGTTAGGGAAATACTGTTCTCTCCCCTACTACACAGAGGGGACAGAATTCCCTAAATGGAGTCCTTGAGAAATAAATTAAGTTCCAAGACCAAGTTAGGGAACTGTTGTACATTCAGAGTGCATTATGCCTCCGTGAACAGTGGCTGGGTGCTTCTGGTACAGCATATGTGCCTTAAGCACCACAACAACTCAGTCTTTTGGGCCAGAGTCACTAGTTTTAGTTGCAGGGAAGGTCTCTGGTCTAGGAGAAGGTCCAAGAGCCATGGCTGCACACAGATATGTTTTGTGCACAATGCAAGCCTGATTTCCCCTTTAGCCATACAAATTAAGACAATATTTATCACCATACAGTTTGATATTACTTCCAATAAGTACAATATTTATTAAACATTTCTTCAGTTTTGTTACATATTGTGCAACAAATTACAATATTCTGCAGCCACAAATTATATGCAGAGTATGAAGAAACTATTAATCAGATAGTGTGATCTTTCCATTTATAATTCTACAAGAAGGAACTAGCAAATCAGATCTTACATGTATCTTACTAAATTTTATGCATGGAAAGTGACAGACACTGTTGTGCTGTTTGATACAAAATGGCTAAACTTCATCTTCAGAAGACTAAACCTGACATCTAAACATGCCAATAGAAACATCAAAACAAAAATACATCCTAACCAACCACAGGAAACAGTCTGGTATCAGGAAAAGCAACAAGGATTACACGTTTATAAACCAGCACACAAAGGTTTAAAACAGTTCTGAAAATGAAGTTAGCTGTCTTGAGTCAAGGGAATAAAAAAAGTCAGTATTGACCATTTACAATCTCTGACCTTTGTGGAGACGGTAAGAATCTGTTGTAGTGCAGCTACATACAGTACAATTCAGGCAATTTTTTTTTTCACTTGGGTTCAGATTGCAAATTCATTGTGAGACAAAAGGGGGAGGCAAGTTTTAGCAGCAACCTCCACTAGACTGCTTGACTGGAGTGCTCTGAATTTTAACATTGGACTTCTCTGCACCACCAGCTGTCGCTCCCGGACCCATTCGTTTTTTAATCTCAGCAGCCATGGTCATGAAAGACTGTTCTACATTTGTGGCATTCTTTGCACTGGTTTCCAAAAATGGAATTCCAAGAGAATCTGCAAATTCCTGCAAATCGAGAAACAGCGAACAGTGAGCTCAGACAAGTTCATTCCTCGCCTGGTTTCCTCGTGCAGCCAGGAGTTCCTCAGCCACCCCCCACTCCCAAACTCCAGGCACTGCAGGGGGGGTGTCACTGAAGCACCTGCATTTACAGCACCCGCTGTGCCAAGACATTTCCCTGCCCTAGAACTTACTCCAGCATATCACAGTCCAGGTACTCAACCAAGCAAACCCACATTAGCATCAACGTACCTTTGCTGTTGTATAGTCTACTACTTTCTTTGTGGTCAGATCACATTTGTTCCCCACCAACAACTTGTTGACGTTTTCACTGGCATAACGGTCTATCTCCTGCAGCCACTGTTTTACATTATTGAAAGACTCCTAGGAGATAAGAGAACTGTAAGCAAGACCCTTAACCAAGAGGAGCTAAGCATTATTCAGTTATGACTGGAAAAGTGTCTGAAGCAGTGTACTTAACTTACAATGGGATTCACAACCACCAGAAAACACCCTTTAATGCTACAGTCCTCCCCCCTGTTGCCTCAGGACAGGCAAGTCCCAGGGTCTCTACAGCTCTCTAGTCTGGGCCCCAGGCCCCACGCAATCAGCCCTTCCTCCCTTGCTGCACTCCCCCCCACTATTTTTCCCCACTCCATATCTTGAATAGTCAACAACTTCTACCACCTGGGACTCTTCCTCCTCCTCCTGTAGCAGAGATAAAAGACATGGCACAGAGCTGAAACCAGAAAAATCCCAGGCACTTACAAAGCACCAGGTATTAGATACAAACCACATTGTTGTAAAGATGCTGGAACAATCTCTGACTCCAGAAACACAGAACTGCCACACTAAACTGATATTCAAGTTAGAAATTGAACCCAGTACTTTTTTGGTTAATTCAGGAAACTCTACGCTTCCCTGAGAGCCCTTCAAACAGGACAACCACACCAGTAATTTTCAGAGATTCTTTCACAGAAAACACTGGCTCAGTTGTATCCTGCACAGATGCTGATCATTTTCTGTTTCAAATGCCAGCTTTTATTGTAGACCAAAGTTCAAGTACATTCAGAAATCTTTCAACAGTAACTCAGACTTCCTGCTACCAAAGGCAAGGCAAGAAGTATTCACACAGAACAATCAATTACCTGTCCAGCAAGTTTTAGGTTAAGCTTAAGATACAACTGCTTTAGAGCCAGATCCCACTGCTTCTTTTATTTATGTGTTTAGTCCCAAGCCAGAGACTAACACATACATTTGGCTTGATATACCTTAACGCAGCCTGAATAGCAGGGTCACTGTCTGCCAAGTTGCTAAATTCCCAGTTTTATTTTCTTATCAGCCCAGTACATTCCACCAGGAGCAACCCTCCAGGCCCAGGTTTAACACTTACCTGATCTGTAACATCATACACTACTATGATGCCATGAGCACCTCTATAGTAACTGGAAGTGATAGTTCGAAACCTCTCCTGTCCCGCTGTGTCCCACTACAAAACAAATAACAGGATCAGTTACTGTGATGTAGCTGTACCGGTGTTACACATTAGCTTCCAGAAATACAGCTCAGCTGATCAGCCATCTGACTACAAGTGTATCCAAGTCACAGCTACAGAAGCAGCTCTGAAACTATACACATCCAACAGGAGCTGAGAAGATCAAGATATTTTAACAGAGAAGAAATACACTTCAGCAGGTACTTTTCTGGAAGTGCTCATTTGTTTGCTTTCAGACAAGTACAGTCAAGAGATCTCACTAAGGAAAACACTAAGCAGTTCTAACCCGTGAAGCAGCCACAGTTTAGTGGTCAGAAGAACAAATGTGAGCTTGGAAACCTGTTAGCAATAAGGTCAGAGAGATGTGGGTCTCTGACAACCACTCACTTCAACTTCCTTGGTACAGGAGCTGCAAAAGTATTTACAGGCAACCTCCTCTTCAGAGGATGAAATGCAACAACTCAAACCAAACCTGGCTCCCTTTCTGCTGCTGGGAGAGTTAAGGAGGGACTTTATGTGCTTGAACTCTCCCCCTACCAGGACAGGAACAGCACTACCACAAACATTTCTCTCTGGAGCCATGTCAAGAGCAGAGCTCTGCACATTAAGACCAGTCAGACTGGCAGACAGATTTCAGCAGTGACAGCATTCCTCCTGGGCTGCTCTGGACTCAGGAGAGGGACATTAGAGTCTGGAGGCTCAGACTCAGGCTTCTGGCCATCAACTGGACTCCTGCTCCACAACATGGCCTGGAATCCTTGACTTCAAATCCTGAGAGCCTCTGCTTGAGCTGGAGGCAGTGGCTGGCAAGGATTGTGTGACCTTGCATAGATATTAGATTTCATTACACCAGTCACCCTTTTAGAGTGCTTCAAGATTAGAGGAGAGACCTGCCAAGTCTCTTCGCTTGCTTATTCCAAGCAAAAGGCCAAAAGCATAACCAGAAAACACTCCCCAGTGCTGACACAGACAGGCCAGTTTGTGTCAGTTCTTCCATCCAGGTCAACAAAAGCAGAGTTTCCAGACCAGATAGTGCAGTCAGCTATTAAACGCTGCTGTAAAATTCAGGAATCTTGGACAACTGTGTGATATTCTTGCACTTACACAAATCCTTGCTAAATACTGCAGAGCCACACCAGTTTTGATATGATTACTCCAGCACAGGATTCTACCCGTCTTCAGCTCATAGCCCATAGTGCCTTTTAAATATAGTTAAGCTTTCTTTTCTTCCCAGGAAAAAAAATTTGTAACAGGTCATTTCCTCTTTCAAATCAGACAGCCTTGGTAAGCACCCTTCTTTAAGGGCAGGTCATGGGAAGTCTTGTAATCTTTTAAAAATGGCTCAGCCTCTTGTTACAGGGAAGATATCACTTATTTTAATGATTAAAGTACAAACTACCAATAGTTATGAATGCAATTCTACAACAGATTAAAGTACCCAGGAGTTGAGAAATACTACTTACTATCTGAAGTTTGATTGTTTTCCCATCTAGTTCTATAGTCCTGATTTTGAAGTCCACACCAATCGTGCTGATGTAACTTTCTGTGTACGTGTCATCCTAGGAGAAAGAGTGAACATAAGTCAAGCCAGCTGCATCTCTTCTGCAGTCAGCTACTTTATTATGCAACAGGCAGGCACCAGGCAAACAAAGGTACTTCATTCCCTAACAAAACAGTCTGATCATTCATGGCAAAGTCCAGTAGGTAGCTAGGTATTTTTACCAAGTATTTACTTTTCAAAACTTCTGCAAAGTTTTTTAAAAGCACCTCAAACAACAAGATGCATGTTGCAAAAACTAGTCAAAAAGCCTCTTTTCTGGAAATCCTATAGTGTTAAGTCCTTTTGAATTGTAGTTTGAAAAAAGCAGTCTTTGCTCATGTTAGCAGATTGAAGAGCTACTTAGAATAACTATTATGGTTATTAAAATGCCTTGGGTTTTTATTTTCCTTTGATGTTTTTTCATCAGTATTACACAGCAGCTACCTACAAGTCAGAGGCTTTCCCTCAGTCACACTCCACATCTGAATTTCAGATCCTCTGCTACCACAGTTGGTTGCTAAGGCAGTTTAGAGTTACAGCTTGGGCACTTGTGTGAAGTCCTCTGCTCTGCAGTCTGTGTAAACACAGGAAGGAACACACAACCACTGGTTTAGCAGCTCACACAGACCCGACTGCAGAGTCTCCAGCAGGCCTTAAGGCACACAGGAAACACTGGATCAATCTTTGGTACCTTTAAGTGATCATCAGCTTGCCAGCATGAAGGATGTTTCTATTCCCAAAATACCAGTAGGACAGAACTTCATGTAAAACATACCACAAAAAGCTTTACGCAACCAACAGCTATGACAAAAGCAAGGGATTTCTTTGGGTTGTAAATGGGACACCTTAGTTAATACATCTCCCTGAAGGAACACATGCAAGTAAGAATAAAGCATTAAGTTTTTTAAAATGACATGACATTTATTTCTTTAACATGTCAATATTCAAAAGGGTATGTCTGAAAAGCCTGATGCTGTTTAAGCTACAGCAGGAAGAACACAGCTAAGTGAACGCTGCACTCATTCGTTCTGTCAGTGTAAAATAGCTTAGTTAGTCAGATTTATAAAGGAAAAAGCTACTTAGCTGAAGAAACATCAGATAGCCATCTTAAGTTTGTGCTCAGTTATCAAGAAAGAAAAGTTGGATTATTCACATGAAGCCAAAAGTAATTCAAAAGTATTCACAATAACAGGCTTGACTGAGCTGGGAGTACTGCTGCAGCCCTGGTGTCATTTCCAACCCAGTGCCTCCAGTCCTGTGAGCAGAGCAGGCTACATCTTTCTTGGGTTCATACTGATTTTAGTGTCTCACTGTCCTAATACTGCACAAACAGCAGGTGTAATTGCTTTAACTTAGGTGATGCTATCTATTTGTACACACCAGACCACCATTTCATAATAATAACAGGAAACACAACAGGCTCCTTCCAGGGGTGCCCAGAGCAACTCTTTAGGCTGTGCAACTGCTGCCATCACCTTGCAGTAGTATTAAACTCTAGTTTCTAAACTAATGCCTCATACTTTCCCTTCCTTCCTCTCCCACAGCAGCACAAAGCTGCGCTTTGCCACAGACACAGATAAGGAGTTCACTGCACTCCAGCTTCTACTCAGACCTGTCAAACCCATTTTCACTTTTCCTGTTGACAGAAAAACTTGAGCTTGTTGCACCAAATTTCAGCCACAACAGCCCACCAGCAATTTTAATATTTATTATACACTCATTCACTAAAGGAAGCATAAGGCCTTATTCCTTGAGTATTGTTTAAATTACTTCTCCCTCTGGCTAAGCCATTGGTAGGCCTTTTCAATGAAGATATCTGGTTGAAAATATTCAGATCAAGTATTAATTCATCAAGGACTTGCCCCGACACATTTGTATTCTTCATGTCTTGAAGGCACACAACCCAGAATTCAAGCATATTCTTCCATCTTCAGTGTTCTACCACTAGTGTAACAATGAAAGTTAAATTAAGATATTTTGTCCTCAAGTAACAGGAAAACAAGAATTAAACTTAACTGGACATTCTTGATATTATTTCTTTCTATATTACTCAAATGCAGAAGATAGGAGGGTCTTACTACAATAATCTTCCCTGGTATACCAGACCTGACATCAGTCCTTTCAAGTAGTTCTTGTAGCAGTAAAGTTCTTGCTAAGTACCTGGTAGCTTTTTTACATAAGGTTTTCAAGCAGGATCACTTACTGCAAACCTAAGTAGAAGGCAAGATTTCCCAACACCGGAGTCTCCAATCAGAAGTAGCTTGAATAAATAGTCACTGCAGAAGGAAAAAAAATTAAGTCACTGAATGAAAAACGCTGTCAAGAACAAAGTTCCTTATAGCTAGTATATTATGATGTTTGAGAAGGGTAAATTAATTCACTACCAGGGAAGTCACCTACACCTCCAAGCTTTTCTATGCAGTTTAGACAGTTTACTTAATTTATTTGGTAAGGGAAGTGTGAGGTAGATGCTCTGAACACAGCATTTTTTATGTAGAACTGTGCTTCCTAGGAAGTTACTCCAGGAATATTAGTGCAACTATCAGCAAGACTAACACAGTCCTACTTCAGCCCTCTGTGGTCTAGCTAAGATTAAAATCATGCTTTGCAATTAAGCAGAAGCCTTATTGTTTGGTTGAGTAACTCAAGTAACACACAGACAGCAGTAACAGCCTGCTATCCACCAGAGCCATTATCTTCATATCATCTTTAAAAGTCAAAGGCTTGATTGCACCGCCCAGCTTCACAAATACCATGTAGCTGGCCAAAAGCAGCCAATTCTTTTTCTCAGTTTAAGTTACCCCAATTTCACTTCCAGCAGAATCTATTAGCCCAATATCCAGTTCAAATGTACAAACTATTAACACCATGTTTAGTGGCCTTCTAAAATAAAATGAACACCCACCTTCCACAACAGACTATTAACAGGTTACAGTGATCATATACTCCACTTGCCTTTCAGAAATTAAAATAGAAGCTCACACCATTGCCAGATGAGGATACATTCATGCTCTAGAGGATGTCAGGCATGATATTACTAATTCTGAAGTCACACCAGCAGGGATGGCAATAATTGCTTTGCTTCATGGCAAGTCCTCCCAATATTGAGGAAGCAGGCACAGTATCAATGACCAACCTAGTCTTACACTTCAAAGAACAGTGATTGCATTGCTGGCAAAACATCAGATTTTTGTGTTAGTCATAAGACTAATGGGGCAGTTTAATACTGGAGATCAAGTATCAGGGGAAAAAAAAAATCAACAAACCACCATTTACACAAAAGTTATTTTGCTTTGTAAGTACTAGACTAACCCATTTGAGGTTCACAACTCTTCAGCCCTGTAGCATCCTGGGTTAAGTCCTGTTCTCATTCAACCACTGGAGTTTACAATAGGTATTTCTATGCCCACTTAGCCAAACTGAGAAGATATATTTTATGCAGATACCTATGTCAACTGTCCCCGCCTATTATTTCCTATTAAAATCACCATTGACTTGGGCTGGCAGGAATCCAGCCAGGAAACTACACCCATCCCCAGTGATAACAACCAAGCAGATGGTCAACTACTCAGCCTTTCTCCACTGCTCTGCTCAAGTGCCCAAATGACTGTCATCTTGGCTGGTCCCAGGCTGCAAGAACACACTCAACTGAAATGTTCATCAGTTTCCACAGCACTTCTCTCAAGGCTAAAGAGAGGCCAGAAGTGGTAAATGTAGCAACTAATAAGCTGACCCTTAAAAATACAACATTCCCCAAGAGTGTAAAGCTGAAAGTACTCAAGGTATTTAAAAATAAAGTCAAAGGATACCTAGCAGTTTATGGTCACAGAACTCACTACTCCACCTGTCAAGTCACATACTAATACAAGGCAAGATGGTTTTAGTAGAATGACAGTTTTTAACCCAAACTGTTCAGGGGAGATAAGTTACATTACATCACAACCCACATATCTTAACAGCTTCAAGATAGCTGAATCACTACTACCGATCAAAAGCATTATTACTGCTCATGCTTTTACACAGGTGATCACAGACAAAATACATGTTCCTTGAAACTTGGGCCTGCCTGACAACCCAGAGTCCCGAGCACTGCCTCTGTGTGCTTCTCAAGAGGAGCTGTGTGTTTCCTGTGGCTCTGCCTGCAGAAGCCCCACTGCAGCCACACCACCAAGCTAACAGTTGAGCATGCACACAGTTTGTGTTTTAAGCCTAAGGATCACTGAAGTGGGACTGCATCAACCAGTGTTACCCTCAGCTATCTAGCTCTGCTGCCTCTCAACCACCATCACCACTCAGCAACTGAGGAAAGGGGCTACCCACCAGCAACAGCAGCAGGAAACATTTTATGACCTCACTAATAATTTCACTCCCCAAGAGCAGAGAAGCTCTGTGCAACCTGGAGACCAAAGTAAGGTACAACAGCTCTGACACCTGGTCCACTGTTAAGCCTATGCCTTCTTCCCTAGGATAAACTTAAGCCACAGTTGTCTCAGCCTTCAAACAGCTCCTTCCTACTTCAGCAGGAAGTTTTAGTTGTTCAGCTCTCTGCTGAAAATTCTGGTTTTGCAATCTTGAAGTTAAATTATTACTTACAATAAGCACTAATACACTAGAAAGTATTAGAGCTCGCAGCATGTTATAATCCTCTTAATGTTAACTCATTAATATTACTACTGCATTGTCTTTGCTAAAGTTAGTGGAAAAAAATTATTTCCTTCCTGGTGTCGGTAAGGCTTCAGCTCTAAGTCTGAAAGAATCATTTAAGAGTCTCCCCTTGCTTTCAAGGGGAATTCAGGTCACCCCAGCCCCCAAACATCAAGTAACTTGTCTTCCTCTGTTACTCTTAGTGCTAAGGGCAGCTCCCAACCAGATCTGCCCTGCTATGAAATTGTTTACCATTCAGAAGCAAACAGGAATGATAATGGTTTATACACAGCACTACTGTTATTGCAACAAGAACCCAGAATCCTTAAATACTGGGTTTGACATCTTTGCTGTTAAGACCTTCCCTCGCTTTGGGCTTCAGTATTTCCAGAAGCAAGTGACAACCACAGGCTCAAATGGCAAGTTAAGCCGCCTGCCTCAGCCCCACCAAAACCAGGGCCAGTCATGCTGCAGCATGTTGGACACAGCCTTCACTGAGGTAGCTCTGTCTCCGACCTCAGAAATAGGTGTTCTGTCACAAAAACCTAGCTTTGCCAGATAAGCAAGACCAACACTTACATCTGCATCAATTCAGAGATAATTTGAGTAGAACCTTGCTATTTAGGTTTTAAAAAATTGAACTAATTTCATTTCTGTACTATAGTGTGTTTCTTTCTAGATGCAATTGTTTTAGGACTTTTTAAACTACAGCAAGTGCATATATAGGGGCCCCAAGAACCAGATGAACAGACTGTTACACATGGTGTTATGCTAGAGAGAGCTCTCAGGGTACAGCAACAGTTTAAGTCAAATAAAAATGAAAACAAGCTACAAAAATTTGCAGAAATCTTTCTAGACTGGACTACACTGATAGAATATTTCTGTTAACAGGTTCAACTGTAGCAGTACATCTAACAAGCCATGGAAGTTAGTATTTGCTCCTGAAGAGTCAAACAACCTTATTTCTAAAGCAACTGAATTTTGCTCTTTAAGCCTAAAGACTTAACACATCAGCTCCTCCAGCTGAGAGACCCTTCATAAGCAGGCTGAGCTGTGTAGCATAGCCCTCTCCACACGACTTGGAGATGCACGAATTCAGATTTATCATTCAACTATTTCTCACCATTTATATAAGCAAATCATACTTAGCACCCATAAGAGAGAGCACACTGGAAGAATATGTGCAGCAAGGCAAGTAGGTACTGTCAGAGAGGCTTTCAAATCCTCTCCATCAGGAAGAGGATATGGTAACTTCCTCTTGCCAAAGAGATAAAGGATAGATATGTTAGGTTTAATTGCCTCTTGCCAAAAAAAGGCAGATCCAAAACAGCCCTGACAAATTTTCAGGCAGCAAAGCAGCGTCCTCCTTTTACATGTATTTTCCACACAACAGTCAGCAAGTCCAGCAGGAGACCAGGAAGTCAAGTTTAGGACAGACCTGGCCGAAGCTGGGCGGAACAAAGGACCTGTGGGCCTCTAAGATACTGTTGTTTATACAGGTAGACATGTGGGGATTTTTGAAATGCCACAAATGTTTTACACCAAAACAGACAAGACTAGCTGATCATCCATCTCCCAGAAGAACTGCTGGAATTGGCTTTAATCTCTGATGTCAACTGCAAGTTTACAGTAAACAGGTACTTGCAGCAGCCTCAAATCCCTAGTCTTTGTTCTACCACCCAAGAAATTTTGAAGAGCATGACAGTCACTCTGATTACACACTACTTTTGTAGGTAAACAGAATCTGGAAGACATAATGCCACTTTGCATTGCAGATTACTGTTTAGGAAGGTTAGAACACAAACAATTTCAGATTGCAGCAACTCAGAAGCTGTCATTCGATTGTCATCTACCAACCACCACCACACAGGACTGACCCCCTCCAGTATTCCCTAACATTCCTGAAGAATGCCAAAGACCTCATGTCTCCTCCAAAAACCATTTCATTTCCCCATCTCTCCTCAATGAAGGTATCTAGAACAAGATACAGATACTACAGAACATTGATCAAGATTATCACCTGATACCAACTGGCTGTTTGATAATTCACCCACCAGTGTGTTTGTGCTAGTCAGCCTACTACATACAAGTCACAAAAGGGGTAGGAAATGCCAGACCTGACACGATCTAGTCACAACAGTCAATATTGACATTTTGCTCATTTAAACACTATAAGGGGAGGACCACAGAAGGAATACATCTCAGCACTAGGTGGGCAGGTGCTTTCAGAATTTAGCTTCCAAATGAAAGCACACTAACTAGTTCACAAGGCTGTGCCCACAGCTCTGGCATTTCAAGGCAGCTCTCAGAAACACACCGCCCCCCCCCCCCCCCCCCTTCAAACCCTTGCACCAGCAGCTTCTAATCCTATGACTAACAAGAAAATTGAAGAAGGCAGGTCTTTTTATTAAGAAATTTTTACTAGCGATCCCACTGACCTCTGACAGAGAGCTCTGGCATGCTCAGGAGAGAGGATGTGGGGCTACAGCCTGATCTGAAGCAGTGACAGGGAAGCAAGAATGTGTTACATTATAGGCAAGGGACTTCCTAAAAGGACAAACGGACATCTGCACCTGTATCTGTTACAGGTAACTAGAAAGAATAATGTTATAATCTCATAAATCTTACTCCTGGTTTAACATTGATCCAAGTATACCTATTAGTTACAGATACTTTCTGTCCATCTCACCACACCCTTCCCATCTATCCTCATCCTGCAGACACAACCCTGTCAGGAAGTGGTAATTTAATATTACAAATTAATCTGAAACTACCGCTTCTCCTCTTTCTTTCACTTTAAAGAACCAAGCCATCCTCACCACCAGGAATAAGCGCTCTTCGCTGAGAATGAGTCTCCCTGAAAACGTTTTCCCCACCTTCATAGCACCATCCAATATCTCATTGCAGGAAACTACTCTCTGCATCACAATCTAGAAAGCTGAAGCGGCCTCAGGAAAGGCAAAAAAATGGAAAAAGCCCCCTTCAACCTGTTTCTGCACAGACAATGTTAGTAGACTAACACTTTGCAGCTTTTCACTACAAAACCCACCAGTCTGCAGGGTGCATTTGAGTTTAACTCTTAGAGCCATCACGACCACACAGGCACCAACAATTTGCTGGTTGCTCATCCACCGACTACCTCCAGCTACTGTTTTGGTGTTTTCCAACACCACACGAGCAAGTTTGTTATGTAATCTTGCCAAGATGTAACTTGAGTTCCTGGCTGTACCTCTTAGTTTTCACCAACTCCCTCACACTAGCTGATGACTGAGTTGCCTTCTGCTCCTATTTACTCTTCAGGTGTTTTTAATGCACAAGAGTGACTGCAACCATGCTACCATAAGCAGAGAGCACAAAAGCCACGACCACCCAAGTCAGTAGCCTCAGCTGTGTGGAAAAGCATGCTTTAAGGACAAAAGCTGTTTAAGTGTCACCCATGAAGAGAGACAATGGGTATTTAGAGCAGTAGTGTCATACCCCACATGTATTTCAATACCATGACCACTTCACAGTTACATTAGAGGGCAACAGTGGCTTCATCATTCCAAACTGGAGTGCCAGATCGCCAGTGTCAGTGAAAGAATCCTAGAAGCACTCTTCAACACTGAATCGTTGAGAGTGCAGCAGATGTTTTTTAAAGGCTTTTAAAACTAATCCCAAGTCTCTCTTATTCCCTCAAAAGCCACGAGCAAAACGAGGTTTACTATCCCTGACATCCTGGTGAGCAAGCCACTGCTATTGCAGTTGCCAGGATACAGACAACTATTGACCAGAGAGATTAGACACCCTCACTCCCAATCAGGCCAACCAGAGAAAAAGGCCACATTCACACAACGAGGTACAACGACCCTGTGGCAAAAAAAAAAAACCAACAAAAAACCCCAGAAAACTGTGCCATCACCAGGTTTTCTAGGCAAGTGCTATTTCAGCTCAAGACAGCCCCAAGAGCATTTCATTATCAAGTCACAGCGTTGCAAAATCTACATAAGCAAGAAGTGTTTTGCAAGAGCCATGTGACACACACATGACTTGCAGCTAAAGTGAAGGGTGGACCTCTGACTACTAAGCTGCCAGCAGCAATCGGCCAGGAAGATCGGCTTTCACAAAGCGCTGTTCCCCCCGCCCCCCCCAACTTGTTGGACCCTGGGCTCTGATGTCTATTTTCGAGGTCCGGAAAAATCGCCGTCAAATGCGCCCATACTTACTTCGCCGCCGACAGCGCTCCCGGGGAGGGAAGCAGGATGCCGAAGCCACTCGGATCACCGGGCCCATCGCGCCGCTTTAGAGCGGGGACCTCATTAACTTTTCATGGCCCGTCGTGCGGCCGCCCCCCCCCCCCCCCCCTCCGCCGGTCGATGCCGGTAACCCAACGCCCCGGGTACGGCACCAGCAGGCCGAACGCCTGCCCTCCGCCGCCGCACGGCCTCCGGGGCACGGCTCCCTCGGTGACCGGAGGCAGGCGACGGGTCGCCGGAGGCCCGAAGGCTCGGCCCTCCCACCCACACCGCCCCCCCCCCCCCCCCTCCCCCGCGCCAGGCCCGGCGCTGACGGCCTTTCCCCACCCCGCCCTCCCCAACCCGCCGATGGCGGCCCCCCCCGGCGCCGGGCAGCGGGGCCCGGGGCCGCGGCGAAGCCTTCCCCCGGCCTACACTCACTATTCGGGATTCATGCTGGACATGTCCGTGGGGCCCGCGGCCCGAGGGACGGCGAGCGCGCTCTGAGGGGGGGCGGTCGCGGCCTGGCACCTCCCGCCGCCGAGGCGGGCGCTCCGCGGATGCAGGCGTCCAACGGCTCCCGCCTTCGCCCGGCGCTCGGCTCGGTTTGCCCCTCCGCCGGCGCCCTGCCCGCTCCGCGGCCTCCGCGCTCGCTCCTCAGCCCAAAATGGCTGCCAGAGCCCAACCAGGAAACGGGGCGGCCTCTCGCCGAGCAGCGCTTACATGGCCGGGGGGCTGTGGCGGGGCTTGCCGGGAAACCGAGTCCGCGTCCCCGCTGCCGACACGCGCCACCAGGCGGCCGCGCCCGCCACCGGAGGACTCGCATTCCCGGCGGCCCCCGCGGCGGCAGCGGCGCATGCGCCTCGGCCGGCCTTTCTTCCCTCGGCCCCGTCGGCTCGGCGCGGCGGGTGGCGCTGCTGATTGGTCGGCTGGGAGCCGGCTCGGCGTGACGTCAGCGGGAAGACGTGGCAGCTCAGACGAGTCATCGCGCGGGCACGGGGGGGCGGGGCCGGGCCGGGGCGGGGCGCGGCCCCCCCTCCCCCCCCCCCCCCCCCGGGCGGTGGAGGGGGGCGACCGGCGACCCGGTGGGCCCGGCTTGGCGGTGGCGGGGCCTGGCCCGGGGTGACGGGGCCTCTCCGGGCGTGAGGCGCCGCGCCCAGGCCTCCCTCCCGCCTGGGATCGATACTCCCCTGGTCTGGCCCAGCCAGACCTTTATTTTTCCGTTGGTTACGTTCCCTCCGTGACAAGGGAGTTCCCGAGCCCCGCCTCGGGCCTGCTGGTGTCTGACATCCCCGCACCGACCGGGTTCGGCCGGGTGGGTCTGTGCGGAGGGACGGGCGGGGCAGGCCCGGGTGGGGAGGGGGTTGTGAGTACTTCACCTTTACGACCAGGACAGGCCTGCGGCCGTCGAGAGGTTGGGGAGAGGGAGATGGAGGAGGAGAACCCGCTCTGCTGGTTATTTTACCACTTCGTGTCGGGTGAGGGGTTAAAATGGAGGCGTTGTGATAAAACCGGGAACAACAGCGGTGGCCGGCAGCACAACGACGGCTATCGCAGAACAGAGCGTCTGTAGGAATTAAGACCTCTTTTTTCCACAGGCATTAATAAATAACAATCCTTTTTTGTGCTGCTGTCGCATCTATCAAAAGCATTTTACGAGCATTAATTACATTTCATAACATTCTTTGTGCACAGTAAATATTACTATGCTCATTTTACTCCTGGGAAATGGGGAGATTGTCACATGTCTGGGATCTTGGAGGAGATGACTTGTTAAAGCTGGAAGGATTCAGAATATAGGAGCCTAGTTTTCTGGTCAACCACTTAAACCAAATTTTTACTGTGTATCAAGTTGTATTGCTAGCATTTTTAGCTGTTCATGCTTTCAGGTTTATTCCTAACAAAGTCCCAGCCTTTCTGACACCGTCAGAACGAGCACATCGCTGCAACGCTAAACATCATTCTAGAGTCGCACACAGAGCACTGCTAAACCTTACAAGTCTTAACAGCTCCTTGTAATCAGCTCAGGAATTTAAATCCCCACTAAATACATATTATCTGATGTTATTCCATTACAAAGGGCATAGTAATAATACACTGACCAAAGTTTATCTTCCAACCGGCTCAAAGGACAGGAGGAACAATCCGCAATGTAGGGTGGCAAGCTGGGAAGCGTTCACTGCAGCCATCTAGATGTTAATCTGTTCACATGCCAACTTCCACCAAGCTGCAAGCCATCGAAGTACACCAAGGGGCTACCGAAATAACCGCCATGTAAGGGAGTCATTCCATTGGACGGCAACAGAACTGAGGTGAATCCCCAGAGGAACTGAAATTGCACAGTCTTGTCCTTTTTCCCCCCACAATAAGATCACGAACAGTCACTCACGCTCCACGCATCTTCATGGTTTTGATACAGTTATGTTCAATCCCTTAAAAAAAGTCCATAAACTGTGCCAACTATAATTGAAAATACCTAGCATCGGTTATAAAAGGTTTTGGGTTTCCTCTGCTTTCTTGCATTGCTTGTTAGGTAACATAATCTGCAGATGAATCTACCACATAAATTAGTGTACGTACTGCTTCTGTGGTGGCCATCATTGAAGATTCTACTTCCCGTTCCCTATTGCTTCATGTATTTGTGAAACAATGCCCATTTTGTTTGATGTTTGCCATCAGAAGTCCAGCGAATCCTCTGAAACTCTCTCTCATACAGCTGCAACTCTTGAGACATGCTGTGGAAGGTGACCAGATGTGCAGGAATATCCCAGATGACAAACTTTGTTTTGCAGACAGTACACCATTCTCTGCTGAATATAACAATTGTTTTTGCAGGGACATTTTTAACATTTGTGCTTTTACTTTTCCCTTCCCTAGTGAAACAAAAAACTCCAACCACCCCAATTCCTTATTCTGTTGTGAGGGATGATGCTTACAGGCCACAGTAAATAGGGCTCTGCCACATATGGCACTGCATAAACGTATGCAGCGAAGTCAGAGCAGACAGAGGGACAAACCCACACCAGCACTAGCTACCTATGAAAGCCACAAATTAGATTTACTTCTGAAGTAGGGCACAGGTTAATAAGAGTGTGGGATGCTGTTTCATCTCTGAGAAATAATAGCTTCTATGTCTGAGAAAAGCGTATTTCATCTGTATGACTGAACCAGCAGCGTGGCAGGTGTAGCAACCCATGGCTGCAGGCTGGATGTAAGGGCAGCATGAAAAGTGGGTCTACTGCAGCTCTGAAGGGAGATGCAGAGAGGGCTTCCCGCTCTCCATGTTGCTGGCTGAGGTCATCTGCTGCTCTGCTGTCATCTGCAGCTGGGTGTCTGCACATGTACCCGTTTAACTGGCTCAACGGGCACAGGACCACTGCCTGGTTTCTAGCTGGGATCGGGGTGACGATTTATAACCCATGTATCACAAACTGTCCTGTTCCTCCTCCATTTCAGTGGGTATTCATAGTTTGTCTTGAACACCATGAACCACTGGACGGTCAGAGAGGCCTCACTTGTCTCCTGCTAATCAGAGCGTAATGCAAGGAGCAATATCAGATGCCAGTTAGGGAAACATTATTCATACACCTTCAGGGCTGAATTCTGTGCCAACAGAGGCTGATTGTATCCTGTTAGTGAAATCAGCTGCAGAATTTCCTTTGGCCTGGGCTATAACACTCTACCAGAGCAGCCTAGGAAAAGCCGTGAGCAGAGATTACCATGAGCTGTAATCACCTTCCTCAGTCCTGTCCACCTCGGGGCAGTATCCCGACCCACTAACTCATGTTTTTGAGGTTGAAAGTTTGCTAGTTGCTGGTTCCTGGTTCTGCTCAGGTGACCTGCTATCCCCTGCTCCCAGCTTTTTCCTCCTTAAGCCACAAAAGGAGCCAGCGGAGGCTCTAGGAAATGAGGGGACAGGAGGACAGGGGATGGGAGGGAGAGGGAAAGCAAGCTGGAGTGGCTGTGGGCAGGTGTAAGAGGGGAGAGGAAGGAGAAAAAACAGCACAAATGACGGAGGCAGGATGTTGCAGCTGCATGAGCTCGGGTTTGTTTTTTGGTTTTGCATTGCAGTATGGAGCCCACATGCCTGCTCTGCTATGGGGCTGTTGGTGGGACTGAGGGTATCTCCTGTGTGGACTGCAGCCTGCAGAAAGCAGCGAGCTGCATAAGATTCATTCTGCCTTCCTCTTCTGCCCTTATTTCATATGAAATGGTCAATATTTATTAGCTATATAACCACATCACACAGTGATAGCGCAAAGGAAGGTTTCAGGTCTGCTGTTTACCACTCTACCACAGCTTTTACCCTGAGAATGTTATTTCCCCTGTGTAACAGTTCTTGATCCAAAGGTAGGGGGAACTGGGCTTCTGACCCAGTATTGCCTCTCCATAAAGCTGTCATGTTAGCATAGCAGAGTTCAGATATCATTCAGCTCCTATCAATGTCCTTTTCCCTAGATGATGTATAAAATAAATTAAAAAAAATATTTAGGTATTTATCTCCTCTCCTGCCTTCCTCTGCTCTTCCTTCCCCTCCCCCTTCTCAGTGTCTGATCCATGCAGTGGGCAGCTCACGGGCTAACAGATGCACAACAGCCACGTGGAGAAGGTCAGGTGCCAGAAATGCATAACAGTGAGCTGAGACCTTGCAAATGACTCTTTTGATACCGGGAGTGCTGGGGAATAAACACTGATTTTAGCTTATCAGTAGCAGTGTTTCTCTCAGGTATTGCTCACAGTCCTCCCATATCTTTAATCTCTCTGCAGTACTTGTCAGCTACCAGTGTTTTTCTCAAAATGTAAGTCCATGTTTGTTATGCTGGCAGCACACCTAAAACCAAGTTAGCAAATTCTTCTCCTTATTAATTCTTGATTTAGGAAGTAAAGGGCAAAGGAGAAGTAAGTTGCTGATGGACCTGTGGTACCACTGGGAGGGACAGAACAAATGAACCCATACTCAGGTGTAGCCTGATGTCAGAAAAACAGAAGTGGAGGTATTTTGGAACCATTTTCCTTACAAGATGGAGGTAACCTGATGGTGTAGCGGATCTTACTGGTCTGTAAATCACCAGGAGACAACTGGTTTCTGCTAGAGAGCTCTACCTCTCGTTTTTGCCTCATATGGCCTGTGCTGTCGCATCCTGCAGTGAGGGGAATGCAGCCAGAGACTTCACGTTGGTTCCAATCACAGGCAGAAGGCAAGCAGGGTGAAGTGTCAAGAGCACTTGGTGGATGTGAAGGGATAGCAGGATGCTCAGAGAGCTGATGTCCAACTCTGATGGGCTAAATCTCTTTTGGGAAAGTTCTAGAAGGAGATCTAGCACCTTGTTCTGGCTTCTTTCTTCAGAATCTAGGCCCAGCTTACTTCAGTACTGTTGTGAACACGTGGGAGTTTTGGTGGCAACTGTCACCCAAATTTGAAGTAGAAAATTATTTTGAGCAGGACATGAAACACTGTTCTAAGCTGGCTACATGTGAACTTTGATATCTTTCTTTACTTTGTATTTTACACTGTCTCCACGGTTCAGATCTTGATTTCCGAACCTTCTGCAAAACTGACAATCCCACATTTTGTATTGCATGAGTAGCCATGGAGGAAGCAGAGGGGTTTGGTAGCTGGGGCTTCTGTTACACAAACCTCACGGAAGCAGGGTAACACTGCAAGCTTAGGACAGTAATTGAATGCATTTGCTAAAATCATAGAAAAAATAGGTTGGAAGAGACACCAAGAGATGATCTAGTCAGTTCCTCTGCTTCAGCTGCATCTATTTCAGTCCCAATAGTGATATTCTTGAAAACATCCAGAAATGACAATTCCATTGTTCCCACAGGCCATCTATGATAGCACCCACAAGAAAGGTAAAAAAATCACAGTGGTAAAAATGATTCCAAGGATAAATTAAGCCGCTCAGGCTTTTACTTAAGGTTTCTAGTGAATTCAGTACTCTTTACTTCATCTGTTATATCCTGGGCATCCTTTTAATCATAATCTTCGATGCCACAAGAGATAGACAGATCTTGACCTTCTATGGCTCTGTGCCAGCTGAGGATCTAGCCTGTTTGTTATTTTTATGATGGTAGCTCAGACTCTGGACCACAACTGTGCTGCAAGAGGTTGGACTCTGAGGTTGCTATGTCCTGAACACCTGATGTCCTGCTTGCAGCACCCGTTTCCTTCTAGTAAATGAACCCTTTCTCACTGATGCAGACCTTGGTTGACTGCCACATTGGGGCAGAGTACTGCTAGAAAGCACACTTGAAAAGGGCCCAGAAACATCAGGAAGTAAGAACGCATGGGTTTGCTGAAGTGGGGATCATAGTACTCTCCACAGATACTGCCAAGAGCTATCTTCTACCTCTGATTCATAAATTTTGCAACCCAGCGGAGATAGCAGGGTAGTGCACCATGGAATTTGGTCGCTCTGCTCCCTGCCTAGGTATCTATTTGCTTAAGAGTTTGATTCATCATACCAGTTATCATCTAAACGCTCTGGCATGTATTCATCCAGCTGGTCTGGCATCTCCCTGCTTGGCACAGGATGTTATTTAACACTGACATCGATTTAATATGGAAGGTTGTTTTATTGGATTTTATGGGTGGTTTTGATGCCAGGGTTCTGGAAGGGAGTTTCACCCCGTTAAGCTGAAAACCTTGTATTTTCTTTTATATGTGTATGGCATCCAGAAGTGGCAAAAGGATACATTTCTAATGAAAAATGGCAAATCAAATCAGTGGCTGTACTTTCTTTCATCTTTCTTCCTACTTTCTCACCCCTTTCCTTCAATACCAGCTTTTGTGCCATTATTCTCCCTTCTGACCTCTTCCTTTTTCAAAAACTTTCTTCTCAATTTTTCTTTGTTCACGATCCTCTTCTGTTACATTTTCCACGATCTACACTTTGAATTTCTTTCTCATTGTTCTTAGTGCTTTTTCGTCTTTCTCGCCCCTTGGTGTTTGTTCTCTCCCTGCTCATTCCTCATAAGCTCCATCTAACCTGGTTTGGGGCATTCATTATCAGGCTTGTGAAAACACTTGCCAGTTTAGCTGTGTGTTGGGAGAGAGAGTCTGAGACCTCCACAACGACATTTGGGTCTGCTATTGCATATTAGACTGTTTTCTGGAATTACCTGTTTTTATGGTGGCTAAATGCAGAGAGAAAGGAGAAGCCACCTCCCACACCACTTAGGAACAAATGCCTGTCTTCACGAGAAAAGGATAAGCAACTTTTGCCAAGTCCTACAGGCACTTTCCTCTCCCCACACAGGATTAATATGAAGTCCTGCCAAGGCAATGGTTGGGCACACAGTTTGAGAAATACTGTTACAGCTCAAAGATGCAGCATTAACTAGATCCCAAAACACACCACATACTGATCTTTTCAGTGCTGGGGCCCCCACAGCCTTCTTAGCACAAAAGCCCTTCTTGCAATTCTCAGCAGTCTTTCTTACAACTCAATGTTTTTCTTGTCCATACTTTCTTTTCAGTTTCCTGCTATATTTCATGCCTAAAATGGCAACAGGCAAAGAATCAGTCAACAAGGCCATGTAGTCTACCCAAAGCTCTAAATGAAACCTCTCTTTGATGCTGTACCTTTCTGTAAACAGGTGCATTTCAACTCGAGAGTTTTACTTTGTTAAGTATTATGGGATTTGGAGCGATTTGAAAGTAAGCTTACATAATTGGTTTATCCTATCATTAACGTTGATAACTACATACTTTCCTTGGCTGGCAGACTAAACTTTCCACAGTCATACACTAAATTAAACTAACATCAACAGAAAACCTGATGGGATTCATCTTTTATTATTGTTAATCAGCATGAACCCTTAAATATAACAAAAGATCAAGGAGAAAAGCTCAGGCTCTGCATATGTTAAAAGAGTCAAATGCCTTCATCCTCCTTCTAACTCAGGACAGACCAGAACTAACTGAGGCTAGCTTATAGACCTGTCATTGATAACCTATATTTAAAATCCTTTAGATGTCAGTGCACGATTAGCCATCACCCCTATTACTTCAGCTCATCATTTGTATCATATGAGGGTTTCCCACTACAGTCCTGTGAAGAGGATGCTACAGATCAGTTTAATAAAGTCTTTGAAGAAGTAAGGAACTGTCTTGAACAGTGAAATACTGTGATTTTTGGAAGCTTAGTTTGAAAAAAGAAAGTTAATAAAGGCTTCATTCTGCTTGAAACATTAATCAGTGAATTCAAGTGGTAAAGCTCTGCACAGTAGTAAAGCCAATATGAGAAGCAAGCATTCAATAGGTTCTTTAGTCCACAAATAGTAAGGAACATAGCTTTTACTTTATTGAAATAGGTATACCTATAGGCTTCAACAAATAGGCAATACATACTATTTTACATGACTTATCACATGAAATTTTGAAGACCCATCTGTGAATGAAAATCAGTACAGGCATGAACCCTTGCCTGGACTGTACAACAGCAAAATTAGGAAATTACACTCAGGATTCAGCTAAGTGTGGAAAATTTTCCAGGCAGTTTGAAGTTTTAATGATTGGGTGAATTTTTTTTCCTTCTCTCACTTTTTTACTCTCCTCTTCCTCCCTCTCTCTTTTTGCTTTTTTAATTTTTCTTTTTTTTTTTTAAAGATTACACTGTGTCTGCACTGATCTGGTACACCTATCCATACTATTTAGACACACAACCTAAATAAAGCAAGAAACTTAGATTCCATAGAGGTGTTTCATTTTTAAGCTAAGAGGCAGCAACATTTAATAACTAGCAGGCTGCAATCATTATTCACTGGACCCACTCAACACAACAGAAGGGTGCTGTTGATTCTAAATAACATTGTGTTATAACTAACAAACTTAAAACCCAAACAAACAGGAAAGCAAAGGTATTAAGATCCAGGACACATTGCTGAAATGTGGTAGAAAAGCATGATTCAAGACTAAAATATCCACACTAGAAATTAATTTTTCTGTTTTGTTTTCATCCATAAGGCACACCATGTTAAATTCCAATTTCTGTATTTAGATATTCAATTTAATTTAGATCTAGACTGATTTTCAGGTATAACAGAATGTTTCTTCGAGATCTCAAAAGACTGCTTACCACTGTGGGTGAGGGATGACCAGTCTGGCCTATTAGTCACCTATGGATCTTCTTGTAAGATGTATTCTTCTATGGCTGGGAGGGTTGTTGTACCAACTCATCAGTGCAGTCCTTTTCCTGAGAGCAACCGTAGTATGGAAATGGTACTGATAAACCAGCTCTTGTCTGTCCCTAAAAGCAAACAAAAGGAGAGAGAACAGATACATCATTTCAGGAGCTATAAATTTGCCACCAAGAAATTAAAAAAACTATTTACGTTATACTGGCTGTTGTGGTGAAAAATAATTACAAAGAATGTTATTCAAGATAGGGTACTGAAATTACTTACTCCTTTTACCTTAAGAAAAAAAAGCTATTTAAAGATCAAGTATTTCATAGTTAAACACAATCACTCCCTACATACTGCACGCATTGCCTGTGTTCATTAACTAATGAGATTCTTTCTGTACCATGCAAAAAAAGGTCACCGTTTGAATACATGGGATTAACTATTCAAATTAGGCTGTTATCTAACACAATATTTCCCCATGTAATATTCATCCCATAGCTGGAGTTTTACATCCAAATATAAAATCTGAGAAAATACATGGTTCAAAAGACATAGTAATACCTATATCTAAATCAAGAGCATCAAAAAGCGGGGTGGGGCAAAAAGCCACAGAGGCTTATTATGTGAGATGGTACTTGAGGAAGAAGAATAATCAGGACTACTTCATTTGCTTTCCTATTTGGTATCGAGATCCTCATGGAAGAGATATAGCACACATGGGAACAAGGGTGACAGCTTCCGCTGTGATGATTTTTCGATGCTTTTTTGATCTAATACTAAAGGTCAGAAAGAGCAATGGACTACTGTGCTTTCCATCAACACATAATTAACAGTATCAGAGACCTCAGCCTCCCTCATTAATTCAAAACAGTTCATCTGATCTTTTCTAGAGTATGCCCGTGTACTAATTTAACACTTGGCAAAATGAATGACCACTCCACTCAGAGCAGCTATTTTGGGAGGCATCTAGTTCTAGAAAACTATGAGGCCATACTGTCCCCCAGGTCCTACTTTGAGTAGTCATTCAAAATGGTGCACAATAATCATCCAGCCTATTTTAAGGGTTACATTTCATGCTCCATGTTATAAACCTGAAAGATTACTGAGGAGGATGCAACCTCTCTAAGAGGACAAGGGGAAACTGTGCAGTGGCAATGTGTAATGTTGCGATGTACATTGCAGTCATGGGAGCAGAGAAAGCTAATGACCTCTGTAACGACTTTCTATTCATGGATACAACAAAACCTGTTACAGATCTTTTTTATAAAACCTGAAGCGATGCATCTTCATTTTCTTTTGGTGGGCAGTCACTGTACATGATAAAAAGAGCTACAGAAAATGAACTGTGGATACGGCATTTAGTCCAGCTATAGCTTTTTCAGTCCTGATAAACCCATTAAACTGAGCCAGAAATGACTCATTCTTTGCAATAACACTGCTCCAAAGCAATTGACTGCAGAGAACCAAGATACTGGCCTACTGTGGCAAGATAGAAGGAAGTGTTCTAAGAAAGTTCCAACTATACCTTTATGTTCATTTCAATTATGCCAAGTTCAAACACATTTCTTCTCCTACTCGCTGGGATATATCCTGAAGGACAGTCTGGCATGCATCCAATGAGAAACAGGCCCTGAAGTAAATATAATGGGACACATGTAGTTTGTCTAATAAGAAATGTCTATTAAATGTTTAAGGCAAGGTTGATCTTAATATCCATCACTTGTTTAATAACTGAGATTGATAAAAGGGAATGACAGGATAAAAATGCTGCACTTTGCCCTTCATTGTATCTAGACATGCATGAAAGTCACTCAGTACTTTAGACTTCTTCCCACAGTCGAGCTGAAAGCTGAGTGTTCAAGGCAGAGCTGAACTCTAGGGAATGATCTGCCGTTTTTATAACAAGATTCCTGTTGGCCTTTCTATCCATTTCAGTTAGGCACCACACATACACAGCCCATTTGGCAACAGTGTTCTTAACAATCCATTTACATTTTTAATTAGTTTATTGTAAAGTTTAATTATTGTAGTTAACTTTTTTTTTTAATAAAGCTATTGATATAAAAATGGAGACTGAACCAATATCACAACCAGTATGTTTCATGTTCATAGAAAGAGTAATAATGGCTGATGCAATCTGCCTGTGCCTACCAACATAATCACAACCATCTTAGATAAAGACATTCCCTTTCATTATAGTGGCCCTTGTATGGACACTGTAATGCTTAGAGAAATGTGAGTTTAGCAACAATTTGCTATCTAAAGCAAGAAAAAGTTGTATATAAAAACTAGGAAATACAACGCCTTGGTTTCACTTTTGTTTTCATAGTTACAACACTACAACTGCGAAGCTGAAATCTGTAAAGGCTCCATCTTGCTTCTGTATGGAAGTCTCTGTAGACAAGCTTGCAAAATAGGTCTCCCAGGAATATACTCTGATTAAGAAGAGAAGAAAAATTATATATAGATGGGCTATTCATTTAACCAGATCAGCACAAATGTGCCACCTGAGAGGAATCTACTAATTTTAAACAGCAATTTAAACAGCAGAGATTTTAAAAGTGTGGCTGTTCAACTCAAAAAAAAAAAAAAAATCTTTACATCACATCAATAGGAAGGGTGACCAAACAAAAAGAAGACATTTGAAGTTGGACTTTTGAACATCTGGAAATGAGATGTATGAAGAGGAGTAAAGACAGGTAGGGAACCTCCAAATTTTGTAAGGTGTTCAGGATCTTTTGGGGGACTGCAGTCTGCTTCCCTGGTAAGCTAAATCTTGAAAAAAGTCGGTCAGAAAGGTCCATGTTCCTTCCACAGGCTAGAAAAGCAGAGAGTGAGTTTTACACTTTTCAAAAGGTATTGAAGCAATTGCTTTACCGTGTGCAGAAAGTGACTTAGAGTTTCCTGGTGGGCTGCAATCACACATCACCCCTCCAACACTACAGAAGGAGATCACTGAATAAATCTTAACTTGTGTAGTTCAAGTTTGAGATAAATGGCCTTCTGCATGTAAAAAGCCACTCCTGTATCAATCTATATCAACAACTGGGGGATAAAGGAGGGAAAAAGGGAACTTTCAGTGGTTTGGTTTGATCTAAGGTATGTACAAAAAACCCCTTTGTTTTCTGAAGAATGCTGTTCTACAGCAAAGATAGCAATGGATTGTAAATTACTGATGTAAAGATAAGATTTTGATATATATTTTACTGAAAATTTATACTGCATGCATGAAATAATAAAAAAATGCATCTTTTACTGATTTTTATACAGAATATTAGCATATTCTGGCAGAACAAAGTACATCAGCTGAGAAACTATCTCACAGTGTGTGATGTCTAGTTATCTCTGCCAATATTAGCTTTATGGACCAAGTAATAATATTATGTTAATAACTGCTGGTTGCTATTTGTGTACCAGACTGTTCCAATACCATGGTGATGAGTACAGTTGGTGTCTGGAACAGATGGACAGAACACAAGAGATACTTGCCTTGATTTTAAGACAAATAGGATTACCTGTTTCATTAATAATGCTACATGAAAGCAGAGACAAAAACACATGGTTCTATCTCCATCTCCAGTAACTGACAGAAAGGAAAAGGCAGTGCACATTTATAAAGACACACATTGGACGCAGCAAACAATTTACCCTAACTTTCAGGGAAAGCAAATCTTTGAATCACTTGTGAAGCCAATGCAGCTGCTTTATGCTGTTAAAAGTGGAAACAAAATTCACCGCCTTTCTGTTAGTAACATAGCTCCTTTGCAGTTCTCTGAAAAGGTGATACCTGAGGCTGGAGATGAGGCAATTGCCTGTGTCTTGCCCAACACCACTGATTCCCTACCTGCTGATTTAAACATCCCTTACAAAGAAGAAATTGCAACAGCTTTCTATCACTTCTGGAGAAGAGAACTGAAAGAACCGCAAACACCACTTCACCTCATCTTTTTGATATGACAAAGAAATAGGGAGAAAAGTACACTTCAATTCCACTACATTGTTTCTTAAGTCCTACCACCAGACAGCCACTTTATTCTGCACTCTGTTACTCTTTCACAGAAATGAGGAAGAAAGACCAAGAGACAAAAGAAGAGGGAAATATTTTCACTGTAGGTTGTGCAGTTTCATTTAGAATTAAGTCAGTGATATTGGGAAGAAATGATCTTGGGGAAGTCTCATGCACAATACAAGATACGATGCCGTACACTATTGACAAACTGTTTCTGAGTGACTGAAAAAGCAGTTATGTGGGGAAGAGAGTTCTGACACAGAGCACTGGGACCATAACAACAACTCCTTTCCTATCTCAGTGAAAAGCCAAAAGAGGAAACTGGAATCTACTGCTTTCCTATAAGAGCTGCCAATTTCCCACTGGTCTCAGAAGCCAGTCGTGTTTGGAAAGGAAATGTCCAATCTCTGCATGGCAAAGCTAGCAGGTGCAGATGGCATGTGAACAACTTCCCCAAGCACTGATCTGCCAAGGTCACAAAACAGAAAGTACAAATGGTTTTAAGGACAATCATTCAGTTCCTGCCAGGTCACCCAGGGATTCTGAAAGCACTTTATTCAATTTGGCATCCAAAAAGGTTTGAAATAAGGCCACCAATGTACGTGAGGTGTCAGATCACTGCAGTGATATATTCCACTCTCCCAACACACATGAACAAAATTCTCTAAATTACATATGTTAACACCAGCATACGTTGAAGCACCACGATCATTCAAAAGAACACCGTGGCAATGCCTTGTCTTTAAACTTAATCATCTGTAAATGCAGCCAGAAATTTTGTTCAAAAGTGTCTGCTTCTCCTGCAGCACTGTCTGGCCTTTGGACAACTTCACAATGTCAGACTGCAGCAGAGCTGTGTGAAAGGAGCTGCTGAGCACCGCTGCCAAGGCTACAACAGTGAGCAGGGACCGTCTACTGTGTGGCCATGTAAAGTGTGTCTCGGGAATGAAAGGAGCAACAATCATGCAAAGTGCTGTAAGTCTCAGGAAGTGAGATTTAGCAAGCAGCCTCTGCTCAACGTGTCAAGCAAGGTCAGTGTTGGGGAGGGCTGCTAACCATGGTGCATTGGCAGTAAGCAGCAAATCCTCAGAACTAAAATGAGAAAACTTTTTGCCATGCTTTTGCCTTCTATTCCCTTTTTACTGGCAAATAACACCCATCTGTATCTGTCCAAGGAAACATGTCATACTGCTACAAACACAGAGATTTTGAGTAGATCCCCATTCACCTCTGAAATACACAGCTTGAGAAAATAACAGGAAATAGCAGAGCAAAGATGGTTTCCAAGAACCACAGAGACAAATCAGCACTTTGTTCTTAATGGGTAAATTAAAAAATCTTCTCTGCTGCTCTATGGAGCAGGATGAAATATAGCAGAATGACTTAGATTTCTGCAGAACTTTGCATTTGCAAATGCTGACTGCATTTTCTTTTGTTTCCAGTAACAGGAACAGGTTGGATAGGCTAGTTAATTTGAAAGCGAAGCAATGACAGCTGCAGATACAATACAGCATCCCTTCTTCCTTCTGAGGGATGAGTATGGATATCAAAGTCAGGGTACGAATCATTTTCTGAATTGCCTGTTACCCTTTACTGAGTATTGACCATTTGCTGAGGGAAGCTGCATGGAATTTAGGGTGTGATTCATTTTACTTTATCAATTACTTCTGAGCTCTCTTCAATAAGAAAAGCAAAGCTGTGTACAATACCATTGTGGGATTCCATCTTTATTGTCTCAATAATTCAGTCTATTCATTTTCACTGGGAAAAAAACAGACTTTCCATACTTAGGCACTAGATTTTTAGCCTGGGTTCTAGAAATTAAACTACCTGCTTTTTGTTCACTTTAATATCCCCATATCTAGCAAAGGTACTGCTAAATGACTACCACAAATTGGTCTGGAATGATGAGGTCATATTTCAGGGCATGAGACCAGAGAGCAAAAATCCCCTTCCTGCAAGGCTTTGCCAGCCTCAAGGAGAAAAAAAACAATGGGGAGGAGGAAAGGAAAAGAAATTAAATGAAAGACTGTCCTGTTCTTGACCTGTAGCTTCAGATTTTCTTAGATATTTGCCAATGAAATCAGTGAAATATTCTTGAGGAACAGGTAATTTTTATGTTGACAGTATTCAAAATACTACCCAAGGAACACTGAAAGTGCTACTGAGATGTGGTGACTTACACTGAGCATGGTAAGAGGAAGACTGTGGCTGCTAAGGGTATGGCCTGTGCTCTTGGGCACCAGGGTCACACTCTACATAGTCTTTATGGTTAAATCTTCTTTGCCATGATACAGACACTTCCAATACATAGCATCA